>NW_019524862.1:153695-333537 GCF_002814215.2 Seriola lalandi dorsalis
GGTGGGGGGGTTGGGGGGTTGTGGGAGCAATGGAGTGAAGATACTTTGCTTCTCCCTGGAGCAGAGGAGACAGAGACACAGATGTCAGAGAACAAGAATTCCCCAGAGAGACGAGGGCAAAAATCTGCTCATTTCTCATCTTTGCGCTGGGAAACGCAGTTCGTGAGAGTTTGAGTGTCTAATTGGCTTTGCATATTAACATCATTACATACTTTTTGCCCTGCATCCCTGGACATCTGCTGTGAGAATTATGACCCTGGGTGTGCAGATGGGATGAGACTGACGGATTGTCACGCTTTTATTTTCAGTGTTTCTCCCTTTTGAACTTCGCTGTTATTTTTTTTAGAGCACAGTTAAATATTCCATTAAGTTCATGCCTTGGTAACCATAATTACACCCAAATTATGCAACCATGTTATTTTTTTGCTGTTGTATATATATATATATATATAGGCAAATGTTGGAAAGCAAATTGAGTGTGGATTTTATTTAGTTGCACCAGTTAAAATCAAATAAATGACAAAAAATTAATGTTTCACAGAGATGGAAAAGGGTCTATTCAATACCTCTGAAAAGTGTCATATATTAAAGTTCCTCTATTGTATTTTGAATTGACCGCTCATTGGGTGATCTCTGGGAACATGATGATTAGAAGACTCTCTGGTTGGGTAACAGTGACTCTGAAAATTACTTTGAATATGAAACATGAAGTTATATGGAAATTTGTATGAAGAATTTTTTCTTGATTGAAGTAATCCGGTACAAAAACGTTGACATACACATATGTCCACATACTCTTATTTTATTTCATTTCTGGTAATTTTCCATTCTAATAGTGTTCTGTTTTGAATGTCTCATTTGTTTATCCCAGTGCTGACTAATGAATAAATGGTGCCTCTGTGTTAATTTCCAAAAGGTTATGTTACTATTCATAGCTCCAAAGACCTACTAACTAAGTGTGTAAAATGATTTCACTGTGTGTAATCTTTCTAAATTATTGCTCTCTTGTTTTCATCTTTTATTTGGTTTATGAGTCTTTTTGGCTGTGGTCCAGTGTATTTAGTTTGAGAAAAAATACAGATACACAGTCTGACAGACCACTGTCCACTGGCATTAATGTCACAACAGCCACTTGTTGAGTTTTGACTGGATATGTGGCTCCTCAAATCTTTAAATATACAGCAGGGAGAGTGTCTCAGTTTGGACCCTGCTGTGTGACAGATCTGTGGAAACATGTTAGTTTCCTCAAACGTTTGAACGATGATTCAGTTCGTGCTAATGACAAATTAAAAGGAGATAATGCACATCAAACGGCTCATTATGCCACAAATGATCCGTAGTGACGTGGGTCTTAGTGAACTTTGCGCGTGGAGTGCGTGTGACACGCGGCAGCGCAACACAGTGCTGTCATCCAAACTTAGCAGAGCCCCCTGTGAAGCGTCAGACTGACCGCCTGGCTGCCAGACCATCAGGCTCTACTTCACATCACAGGTGGCTGCTGCTCCAACTTCACTCCATCACCGCGGACTGTGCAGTGATGGTGGTCCAGTGTGTGGACGTGGATTAGAGAGGTGAGGGGGGGTCCATCTGGCTGCAGCTGAGCACCTGCACGTGGCGGAGGACAGCCTTCTTTTCCTTTACTCGACCTCCAGCCTCCAGCAGATTTCACTTCGCCTGTCAAGCGAGAAAAAGCGAACGATGAGCTCCTCTCTCCCAAAGAGCGACTCGACTACTTCTTTGCTCAGATCATCGGGGCTCAACCGCAGGTCTGCGCACTCGGATCACGGTCCACACGGTCACCGGAGTCACCGCTCTCACCATCATCCCACCGGACCTGGAGGCAGCGAGGATGCGGACTGCTGGACGGAGGACTGCGAGCCGAGCGCGCGGAGACCTCTCTGCCAACCAAGACACACCGACTCTCGAAATTTAGGTGATCACCACCGGGTGCAGAAAAGCCACACCAGGCAAGCCAGCCTGATGGATGACGGTTACGCTCAGGAGGATGTAAGACACAGGACGAGCCGGCATCAGAAAGAGCGCAGCAAGTCCTCCAGGTCCAAACACTCCCATCACCACCACGACTCCTCGCGAGGTGAGCTGCTTCCTGCAGCGCATCACCAGGGCGGCTCCAGGCAGGACAGGCGGACCTCTCCAACTCCACAACAGCCGGACGACGCGGCTTTCTTTTTCGAGCCCAGGGAGAGAGTCATCACCGGGTCGTCCTCCAGTCTCAGCTCTGACCCACCTGCGGCCAGTGCACCTGCCCAGCCCGCATCCAGCCGCACATCCAAAAGACTGAGCGCCAACTCCTCTGAATATGACTCTAGTCTTCATCCCATAGTGAAGTCAGTCTTTGGGCAGGTAAGGAGGCATGAAGAGGAAATTAAAACTTTGGGAAGCGCACTAAAAGTAGATTCAAAGCACAACCCAAGCTGCAGGGTGAAAAATAACTAAACTTTTTTTATATAGTTGAGCCAAATTTCACCAAAATAACATTTGAGTTATTTTTTTTTCTACCTTCAAGTGTCGATTTACATAGAACCCAATCATATTGCTCAAAGCTCACTAATCACTAATCACTTTTAAATGTGTGGGTGCAACAACATGCAAAGGGCAAGATTACAAGCTGTAAGGTAAATAAATCAGCAGCAGCAGCAGCATCATCAATCAAGACTTTAGACTGGCACAACAGTTTCACTGATCATTATACGGTCATTTAAATTGTCATTTTTGTCCAAGAAAAATAAAATTGACATGTTTTCTATTATGAAGAGGAAAAAAGTTTGAAATATAACTGATGAGAATAAAACAGGTTCAAGTACAATTATGCCAGCATCGCCTTAAAACAAATGCAGTATTATTAAATCAATATTTTTCAGTTCAGTCGCATTTCATATGCACCGTCTCAGTGGGCGTTAGAGCCTCATCAGCAATGATCCCCGACCTAGTTTCTGTGTAAGAAGACAAGAGGAAACATGAACAAATGAGAGGGTATTCAAAGAGAGACCCCCCCCCCACTCCACTCCATGGACGGCTGGGGGGCAATAGGTGCCATAGGTGGGAAAATAAAAATTAAAAAAAGAAATTAAAAAAAAAGCTAATTTACAATTAGGATGAAAATAACCCAGTCCAATATTTGATCTTCACACCAATCCCAGTATAACACAGGCCGGAGGTGGCCAGGTGTGAGGGTGTTAGTACTGCCATTATTAGTTTCACAGGTGCAGAGCTGAATGATCAGCAGCAGCAGGTGGAGGTTCACAGGTGAGATGCAGACGTGACAGTCAGCCCAGAAGAGCAAATTAAAAATGGATGCATGTTTTCAGTCCAAATCTGACCTTTGTGTGTATCTGGTATCCATCACTTTCATGACAGGGAGAGGGGGGGCGGGGTGTGTGGGGGTTGCAGTCTGTCATGCATCCCAATATGAATACAGTCGCTTTCATTGTGACTGTCACCTGAACAGCAGCGGGGGGATCAACTTTCCCTCTGTGTGGAAAACTTTTGAGAGGTTGTCATGCACGCACACACACACGCACACACACACGCACACACACACACACACACACACACACACTCACGCACAAACACACACACGGACAAACAGGTAAGTCAACTGATACACATTCAGGTGAGAAGTTCTGATCAAACATAATTAAGTATTAATCACCTCAAAAACTTTTACTGACACTGACATCCGCAGTGCTGAGTGAGGGTTGGTGGCTCTTCTTCCCTGCATCACCTGTTCACCTACTAACACGTCAGTTCTCTACAAGGCGCCACGTTTCCCCCTGTTTCTCAGACAGATCATGCAGCTGTACAGTATCCCGACTTCTCTCTTGTTTCATTGAAATCCTTCTTTCTGTGTTGATGATAAAAAAGCTCAAGAGGAGACAATTACCTCCCCGTGCGCTAATGTGTTCCAGAAATAACTCCTCTCAATCCAGGCCAGAGCTTCAATCAGTCTTAGGGGTTCCAGTGAGGCAAAATCCATGCAGCGGTGTGCTATATAAAGTCTCCAGAGCTGCTGACGTGTGTGGAAATAGCCGATGGTTTTTGTTTTTTCTTTCCCATCAAATCTATGAATGATCAGGTGAACAGTTTTGATAAATTCCACCTGATATTCTTGGATTTTTTTAGGGAAGAGTGGTGGCACGGTATGGTGTTATTGTATGGTTGAACAGTTGTGCTGGCTGTTGCAGCTTTTGCGCAAGAAGAATGAGAATCATAGATGAAATAAATAACAGCGTTATTCATCAAAAGTTTACCACTAAGAGATTGTGACTCTATATTTTGTAATTTTGTAATATATTTTGAATCATCGATGATTTCAAAGCGCGGGCGAGTTTCTGTGAAGTTCAGTCATATCAGACACAGCTGTCAACAGTCAAAACCAATTTGTGAGAGGACCAGAGTTAGTTGTGCACATCAAGTGTCTGTGTGAAAGGGGGAGCCAGAGTGAGTGACTGAATGATGCATGTGTGAGAGTGAAAAGAGGGAAAATGATAGAAGAGCGAATCGAAAGCGAGGCAGCTTGCACGTGCAGGTTTTTGCACCTGCTTAGAATCTTACCCGAGCCGGCTCGTTTTAGTGACCATGCAGTCGCACTAAAACGCCTTTAACGCCGCTTGAATGTTTTGTGACAGCGCAGAATGCAGGGCGAGATCCCACACACCACAAACTGGTTTCGTATTTTTCCTTATGTAACATCAAGATCTGCATACAATCCCAACAGAACTCATTCGTTGCCAGTGGAGGAAGCTAAAAATAGCACATCAAGACCTGATTATGAGAGACTGGAGGAGGGCAGAGTGTTTTTTTTTTGTTTGTTTTTTTTTGTCTTGGTAAAAAAAATAAAATAAAAAATTAAGATCCTTTGGTATACATGCTACCTGACAGAGCAAATTTGAGAAAAATAAAAGAGCAGGTTTGCAGCATAAGGAGACATGCTTTCTCCAAACTGGCAGTTTATAATCCACGCTTTCATATTCATGAGATGAATCATGATTACCAAAAAGGCTAGTGTGGGGGTTAGAATAAGGACAAATGTGTTTTTGCAGCTCGATGTTTATAGATAGGTTGTGATGCAGTGATTCATTTTAATGTGAAATGTGAAATCTTTAAAGCAGGCACAGTTTACAAAACTATCATTATTTCTGCATGTTCATATCTTTAAACAATCCAGGTTACACCAGACACCTTGATCAAGGACAAAGCCTTTTGTCCCAGTAGAAATTTTGTTTCTATTTTAAGAGATTCTGAACAATCACTGCCTCTGCCTCAGATTTTATGACCTTCACTGCCCTTGTTCTACAAAACCCCTGGGAGGAAATCAGAAAAGAGATCTGTCATCTGCTGTTCAGACATTATCATAAAAGGAGATGACGATTTTCTTCTCAAATTAAATGTACTTGAAAGGATATGTGTATTAACCAGCAGAGGGAGCACGTACCGTTTGTGCTAATAGGTTTGAACTGTGAGTGAGCGAGAGAGAGAGAGAGGGAGAGAGAGAGTGAGAGTGGGGGAGCGATTAACAGTCCTATCTGTGTCACATCAGTGAGCCAGGAAAAGTGAAAGGGCAAGGAAAGAAAGTAAAGGAAGCGAGGGAATCGGATAAATCAGGGGGGCAGCAAAGAGTAAAATAGGAAGAGAGCTACTTCCCTGGAAGACCTGATGATTGTTACATAAGGCAAACACTCGTCACCTCTCACTTCCCTGCTCCCACCTGACATTTCTGCAGACAATGTGAGGAAAAGTGTTAAAACGCAGATTAGCCCCTCACTTCCTAGACTGCTTTTCCTGCTACTCATCACGCGCTGGCAGCCGCTCACGTTTCCTGTCAGTCGTTCCCTTTCCCCTTTTATTTGCCCTCACAGACTCTCTCTCTCTCTCTCTTCCCTCTTCTACCTCTCTGCTCTGCGGGGTCACGCTGACCTTGATGATATCTGAGAGGGAGATGAAAAGACAAGCAACAGAAAAAAAGACTGAAAATGAGCAAAATAAGGAGAAAGATCTGGGTGGAAATGGGGGGGCAGCATCATCATATTCACCACAGCATATGCCTCTAGTATGTCTAGAGTATAGCGGGCTATTTTTAGGCACAGATGGATATTTATATATCTGTGCTGGCAAAGGAGGAGGTAGAAAATTGACTCTTTGGTTAAATCCCTTTTTGAGATGAGGATTAGGCAGCGAAATGTAAGAGCCTGAGAGCACAACTGCACATGCTGCAATGTTAAATGTATGTGTGTGCGTGTGATGATGCTAAATATTTATGGAGACCCGAGGCTGGAAGGGAAAATCAGTGAGAGACACTGCGAGACAGAGGACGAGGGATAAATGAGTCAGAGGAAAAACAACAGAGCTTTAATTGACTGAAATGAGACTTGTCAATATTTTTCCCCTGCTGACGCACCAGACCTTTAACAGCTGTCTGTGCATGTGCTACCATCTGAAATAAAACCAAAATACCAGAATAATCAGCATGAAAGTTAAAGGTTTTATAGCTATTCTGATTTGAATGAATTAATCAACTAAAGGATTAAACTGTGACGTCTCAGCCCCAGCACAGGAAGATGACGCAAGTGTGTATTGTACGCTTCTTTTTTTCTTCACCCCCTAGACGTCCTCTGATGACGACAAAAATGTACGCACAAAAAAAAAAACTCTTATGGTCACTGTATTTATCCCTTCTGTCTTTGCAGCTGGATACACTGCGATTTAAAACGCAGCAGCTTTTGTCTTGTTTGACCATGAAATGATTACATCTCATTCCACTCTGCAAAGAAAAAGAAAAAACGGTTGATGATGAACGCAAGAGAGCTTGTTATTACATCAGTCCCTTCCTTCCCCCTTCTTCATCTCCCAGCTCATTTAACACACTTGATGGCAGTGGATGAAACACGATTATATTTGACCTCAAAATCTGCATCTACATAAAAAGCAAAAGCAGTTATTAATATTTTCTATGCGAGCCAGCTTCCAGTCTGGGGCACGCGTATACATTTCTTTGCATTGTTTGGTCAGTGATGTTGCAAGCATCATATGCTATTGTCACAAATCAAGACAGGCTTCACCCTATGAGTCAGTGACATATGACCCCCCCCAAAAAAAAATGTAAAAATCATCTGATCTTCAGATCATGTTGTCCGCATGTAAGCAGTTATGTAAATGTTTAAAGTCAATCGTTGGCATCTGAGTGAGAGCGATTGTGAGGGAGAACGAGAAGGATACAGCCAGGGAGAAAGGAAGCAAGAGAGAGAGAGAGAGAGAGAGGGGTGAGATGGATCTCATGCCCGTGCACACTATGGTCTGACATTATGAGAGCTGACGGCTCCTGTGTCTGACGTCTGATGTGTTCTGAAGTTCACAATGAGCCTCCGGTGAGAGGCTGGATGAATCATCCGCAGAACAACACAGAGGAGCCGCAGAGATATTGAATGGGAGCAAGATCTGAGGCGACTTTGGCGTGAATGTGTTTATTAAAATAGCAGAGAATAGACAAGGTCGCACAGGAGAGGGAAATGAGGATGTGCGTTAATGCTGAAGTGCGAGTGTGAGTGGAGGTAAAGTTACATCAGGAGCGAATGCTATACTGGTTTAAAACCCAACATGTGGGTTTTGTTCTGGATGTTGTGGTTTGTCATTTTAGACAGGGGAAGAAGAAGAAGAAGAAGTACTCAGATCCTTAAAGTCCCCATCCGCTCAAAATTAGTTTTTACTTATTGTTATTTCACATGTTTCAGCCTCACTGTGTAGAATGATGTTTGTGAAGAGTCTGACACCAGAGGGCTGTTTACACATTCACCTGCTGGAGGAGCGAAGTTTCTCTGTGTGTCACCTTAATTCTGAATTTAAGATGCGAGCGTGTGTGCAGTAAAAATATTTACTATGATGAACCGCTTCTTGTTTAAAAGCTATAGTTTAGTATGTTCCCAACATACTCAACACGTGGAGAGAAATACAATTCAATTTTGACCCAAAGCAAAATTTGCAAGTAACAGATAACTATTATGTCACACACACACACACACACACACACACACACACACACACACACACACTGGAGTCAGCGAGAACGTTACGAGACTGAAACGCTTGAAGTTCAAAACGTTCACGTTCAAAACAGATTGAGGCAAGTTTGACTGTGAAAAACATGTTTAAATAGCAGTTGACGAGTTAAACAGAGTCAAACAGTGACAAGTTTCAAGAGTGGCAAAATGCCCCAGTGACAACAACGTGTCCATACTGCAGTAGTGAACACTTAGATCAGTGTCTCTGCCTGGTCGTCACACCTTTCACCTTTTACAGTTAGTCACACATCGAGGTGTCACTTCCCTCATCATCACAGAAATGTCTTTAGTTCATATACAGAAGCTCCAGAGTTTTTAGGATTTAAATATCAGTCGTTTAATCTTGTCTGAGGCTGCGACACTGTTGAAATGTGACAGGTCGACCTTTAACACTCATTGATTATTGTCACTGTTGCATAAACGTAAATGCAGCAAGAACTTATAGCTGTAAAACAAATGCAGTGATGTAAATAAAAAATAAGAAAAATGCAATTTCCCTCTGGGATATAGTACAGTATAAAGTAGCATAAAATTTAAATTCTCAAAAAACACAAGCGTCTTAATTTGTATTCAAGCACATTACTAGAATAAATGTACATTTTCGCTTTTAGCCACCGGTTTCGGATGTTCCATATTTAGAAACCCCACTATTTCTGTCATCATGCTTGACAATAAATGTGTGTGTCTGCGTGTGTGAGTGTCTGTACGAGAAAGGCTGAAAGACAGCATTTATTTGCCTGTGTCTGTGTGTGTTTGCACGTGCTGGGTTTGCACCCTCGGTGGTTCAGAATCCATTGTCATTTCTTGCACATTTTGGCTTTGATCTGAATCCAAGCCCTTCAAGCTTAACATGACTTTGTAATGCTCCTATGTCTGTGTGTGGTGTGTGGTTTGTGTGTGTGTGTGTGTGTGTGTGTGTGTGAGAGAGAGAGAGAGCGGGATGGATGCTGAGGGTAGAGTGGGGAGAGATATGGGAGAGTAGGGGGAAGCGTGTGATATATTTTTAGCTCCACAGCCCCACATCCATGTGTGTTTAATCGAGTGTATGTGTGTGTTTGTGTGTGCGTGTGTATGTGTGTGTGTGCATGTTTGGATTAGTGTCTCCAGCATCTTGCTCAGGGGAAGGTAATATGCTTGTCCGAACGAGCTTCTTCTGTCACATTCGCATAGATGGTTTAAAACTGTGGAGTGAGCGAGAGTAGGGGGGAGAGGGTGAGGGAAAAAGAGCAATAGACAGACAGATGGACAGAGAGAGAGAGAGAGAGAGAAGGAGAGGGAGAGAGAGAGGGTAGAGGGGAGGGAGGGAGGGAGGGAGGAAAGACACTGTAGGAGAGAGGATGGAATGAATAAGCAATCTTGCTTTTTCTACTCCTGGCGCTTGCATCTCGCTCTGTTCACATGCATGCTTCCTCTCCCTCGCTTCATCTTTGCGTTCTTCTGATTTGTCCTTTGTTCTTGTTTACATATTTCCTCATTTGTCTCTGTGTCCCTCCCCTCATACTTCCCAGCGTCCTTGCCTCCAGGTACCTTCCTGCACACTCCTTCGTCCTCTCCCTCCTCACCTCTGTCTACCTCCTAAGATATCTCTGCTCTGCTCCCTGCTTTTTCCAGCAAATGTCCTCTTATATCAGTCAATGACCCATTGAACCTTTTTTTCCCTTTCTAATCACTCCTATTCCCATGCATGCCCGGAAACATATGCAAACACACATGCATACACGTGCACTTACACACAGGCACACTAACACAGACACAGTTAGAGAGAAAACATAAAACAAGACGGATTTTTTTTTCTTTCTTGCAATGGGCAACTCTGTAAAGTCGCTTAAAATTTTCACCAAGAAGGTAAGGTCCGCTCTGAGGTTTTTCATTTGGCTGTGGTTTCCTTGAATCCCCCTGCATGTTTGTCTCATTGTGTGACCCCCAACCTGACTGAAGGCTATTTGACTGGACCTGTACTGTCTGACCACTGTGGATTTCACTACCAGCTGTTACTCTGTGTTTTGTGTTGCTGGAGCCCCACACGGCAAGATAAATGGAGGCTATTTGCCAGCGTGGGATCTTATAGTATATGAGTATATGAGTATATGTGTATTGATGTAGGACTTTGTTGACTCCTCTAAAACTCATTGCACTGCAACGTTTATATGACATCTGCATCCTATCATGTGTCTTTTTGGATCAAAGTTTTCTCTGTGCTCATCAGTGCATGCTTTCATTCACCCGGAAACCCATTTCAGCCGCTCAGACGGGTCAGAGGAGCCGGTTGATGCGGCTTGTGCTTGACCTGTTGGCTGAGGTGAGGTCAGTGAATTTGGATCATGTCATCAAACTTTAGAGTCAGTCAGACCGCACAGCGATGCCACTTTACCAGCCAGCGGAAGATGCTACAAGTTGAGCCTGCACCTGCGGGACGTTACCAGTCAGTGGAAATGGCGAAAACAGGTGTGCTGTTTCAGCTGTATCCGATTCTGTCAGCTCATGTGTACCTCTGACTCTGAGTGTTTCCGACGACGACAACGTGAATGCACAGTTGAGGAGGAGCGCAGGGAGAACGTTCAGAGCCATTTTTCTAAAAAGTCAAGATGACAGAGTTCGTTTATACAATACATCTCTTACATCTGCTGTCCTCATTGTATGCTTGAACAGACTCTCAAGCAGGCAGACAATCCCACAAATAGATTTCCCTTCACAGCAGCTGCACATCCTTGAGGAAGCACAATATCATGAGCAACTGTTGATGCCATCTGTGCAAAATTGGTTGGGGTGTTGGAGAAGTTCTTGCTTGACTACAGCCTTTCTCTGACACTTCTTTTCTTTTTTTTTTTTTTTTGGGTTATATAACTGCAAGCGCGTGGCTTCATAGTACTTTTTCTGGCACAATATACCCGCAGACAGCCCTGCTCCATGCATCACTTGGTCAGATTACCCAGTGGGCATCCGCTCCTGTTGTGGAGACTGTAGGAATGCACGAACTGGCATTAGGACTGGCATGGCAACAGATGGTGTGTGAAGGTCATTTGTAGAGCATATAATACAGTTTGTATATGCATGTAGTATATGTATGCATAATCATTTTTCAGTCTGTATGCATGCAGATGTCTTATTTTTACTGTAATAACCATCTGAAGATGGGTACTTGCTCATGTCTGAGAGATTTAAAGCAGCAGCAAAAAAAAAACAAAAAACCTTGGTAATTCGCTGTGACAGCGAGTCTACTTCACTTGCTTGTAGCTGGGATGGATGTTACATTGTGGTAATTGAAGACCTGACCAGCGAGAAGAGATGTTACTAATTTAAACTCTGTATATCTGCTTGGCAAAAATGTGCAGTAGTAATCACAGAGCATGAAAACAGAGTCCATTTTCTAGTTGTCTCCAGTGTTCTGCATTTAGCCTCAGATTAGACTGCTGCTCTCTCTAATTCGGATATTAGTCAGAACAATGGTCGGACCTTATTTGACTTTAGAGGAAGCTTTTTTTGTCCACTTGCAGGCCGTTATTGCCTGTTTTTAATTAAGCTGTAGCTAGCTCTGTAATTGGGATGACTGTTGTGAGAACAACTTTTGCCCCCTGGTTGAGTGGCTAATTGGTGATTATAATTTAATGGCTGGCTAAACTTTTGCCTTATCTTCTGAAGAACACAACCATTTTGTAATGCGCACATAAAAAACCTCGTCACTCTTGGAAAAATTCAAGTAACTCTCCCGAGCTAGCCGCAGTTGATTGTACAAGTAGTGTATCATCAGTCTTTAAAATTCCCTAATATCAACAGACATTGTGCTCGTAGTACTACTGATACGACTACTGCTAACACACTGAGATGGTATCATTAGTGGGAATCATAATGCTGTCAGTTAAAAACACATATACTCATGTGGATTCTGTTCTTTCCTACCGATGACCACTGGCTGTTAAAGGATCATTCTGGTTAATTACAACTTAATTCTTATTTTCTTAGTTCTTACCATTATTGCTATTGGTTATGAAAACATTGTACTCAACAAATACTGCGTTGAATGTTTACAACATGGAGTCTGCCTGAAGTACTTTTTTATCCCTCTTCATATTAAAACTGGCTAACCTGGGGTTTCTTTAAACTTGTATGATCATCTGCTTATGTTTCATGCAGTGTTTGACTTCGTTGTAGTGATGTTGCCGTTTTTCCAGATTTGAGCAATTACTTTAGTGAGTAACAGTTATCAGAGTTAGAAAACAGGGTGAAAAATGCTAAAATCTGACCAATTTTGTAATAAACAACAGTTAGTCTTAATTGTAAGAAAATATGCAGGTGCAGACTGTGACAAACTGGCTAAAGAGCTGTCACATGACGCTGTCAGATGTGTTTGGTGACATGAAAAGGGGCACTGCCTTTTTGCTAACCCGCAACCTCCGCTGACATTATCTGCTACAAACAGTATGGAGGCTTGGTACTGTTGTGCAGGGTGGTGACCAACAGGACAGAGTCATAGATGGCATCAGTTGCTTGTGTCAGGATATATTACACAGTCTTTCCTCTGACTGAGTTTCTTCCTCCCCATCATGACTGACCTGACTGAACACCTCTCTATGACTGACAGACATGTGTCTGTCACCTGCTTTTGAACCCCCTCCATCCCACCTCCGTGTTGGCTCCTTTTTCGCTCCATGCTGCCACAATCTGAGTCACAGTCTCTACCCCTGTCTTTGCCCCTGCTCCCATGTTTGGCCCCCCTGCCCCGGATGCTGCTCCAGGACCAGAAGAAGAACTACAAAGCAGTGCAGTCCTGTGAGGAGGGGGGCTCTGGGGGGGCCTATCTTGAGCCGCTAGTGGCCCTGGCCCAGAACGGAGCCAACATGCACAACGTACTGGGGCCTGCATGCATCTTTCTACGCAAGGGCTTCGCTGAGAGCCGGCAGGCTGTACGTAAGTCCAGAAAATATCATGTGAATGCATGCCAAGAGAGATTAGCACACAATACAGTACACACACAATAAGTAAAACTCAATGTGAATGTGTGTAGTAATCATCTCTTACTGTACTGTCAGCACTTCGAGCATGTAAAGAAGCGTGGTGGGACAGAGAATATGGTATTTTGACAATATGAAAACTTTAAATCTTATAGTATCGAGTCTTGTTGACAGCTAGAATGTTGAATGTTGACTGTAAGTGTGTGTGTGTGTGTGTGTGTGTGTGTGTGTGTTCGTGTTTGTTAGTCTATATTTCTGCATGAGGCTGGATTACTCATAAACATGGTGGACATTTGTAGCAGGATGGAGGATTATTAAACCTGGGTTATGGCGATGGGAGAAATGCTCCTCACCTGATGATTATTTCTCTTTGTCTATTTCCAGCAGTGACAACACGAGTCAGAGTCTCGTTATTAAAGAAAAGAGGGATGTTGAATTCTTCAGTGTGGACGACTGCTGTTTTACTGACTTTTCTAAAGACAAGCTCTCAGATGGTTGTTCTTAATGGGTGCAGTGGTTGAGATTGAGTCATTTTACTTCAGTGGACTGGCAAATAAAAAAGCTATTGTGTACTTTGCGTATTTCCATTGCCTCTGCATATCCACACTTTCAGAAATGGAAACAACGTGACTATGAAAAAAACCCAAAACACTTACGCTATGGATACAGTAAATGGTTCAGATTCATTTCTATTATAACAAATGCTATAATTACTTTCATCCGAATATCTAATTATGTGTCGCATGTGTGCCAAGGATCTGCATGTTTTCCTGCCATCCAAACACTGATAACCTTCTCCTCTCTGGCCGGAAGAAAACCTGCAGACTCTTGGCACTCTCCGTGCCACATTTATTTTTATACATCATCATGTTGTGTGAGGAATGCTGCGTATTGGCTGAGTATTAAAAATATCAGCAGTGTTTGGATCCTAACTTTGTACTGTGATCTTTCTCAGGACCGAGAGTTGAGGCCAGAAGAAATGGATGGTATGATACATTTCAGGACAATAAAGAATGCAAAAATAAAACTAATTTTGCCATCTATCTAATATTCATACCTTATCTCTCGTGCTCTCAGAGTTGCGTGAGGCGTTCAAGGAGTTCGACAAAGACAAAGACGGGTTTATCGGCTGTAAAGACCTGGGAAACTGCATGAGGACTATGGGCTACATGCCAACAGAGATGGAGCTAATAGAGCTGAGTCAGCAGATCAACATGAACTGTGAGTAAAACTGTGTCTTTCTGTATGTGTGTGCATGTCTATGAATTATTTCCACTTTTACAACCACAGTGCTTAAGCTTGAGTGTCAGACAGAGTACAAATAAAGCAAGTTTTGTCCCTTTTTTTTTTGTCTCTAAGCAAACCCTGAAAGTTAACCCAGCTTCCTCTTTCCCTTCTGTCCAACAGTGGGAGGACATGTTGATTTTGAGGACTTTGTAGAACTGATGGGGCCCAAACTTCTGGCTGAAACTGCAGACATGATTGGGGTGAAAGAGCTAAGGGATGCATTCAAGGAGGTGAGGAAAAATCACGTGGTAAAAGCACACAAGATAGCAAAAATAATATATATATATATATATATATATATATATATATATATATATATATTATTTTTTTTAAGAGTTTTAACTTTATATTCAAGTATAACTTTATGGACTTCATGTCAAATAACGTTGATGATAATTTTGCGACGCCAACAGTGGGTCTTGCAAGTTTAGGGACGTATTAAAGAAAAGGAGAAAAGACAGTTTTGATAATTGCATATCGTGATTATATTTTACTTCTTGCATTTCTGTTCTGGTAATTTGTCTCTGTTTCTCTTGATTTCAGTTTGACACAAATGGCGATGGCCAGATCAGTACAGCAGAACTTCGAGAAGCAATGAAAAAACTTTTAGGACAACAGGTACAGAGCTGCTGGGAGAGTATGCCCTCTTCTCTGTAGCTCTCCATCAATCATTGTGTCTGTCTGAATCTTGTCTCTCCACTCTACTTATAAATCTTCTCTGAATTAAGTTCACACTTTGATTCCCCACAATCTGACCTCTTCAGGTTGGGCACAGAGATCTGGAGGACATCCTACGAGATATAGATCTTAACGGAGATGGACATGTAGACTTCGAAGGTAAAGAATTGCAGTTTATACAGAAGACCACATTTTACTTTCTCCTCCTTCCTTTCTGTCTCTCTCTTAAACACACACACATTCACACATATTTCAAATCCCAGCAATGTGCCTGGCTGATATCCCAATACCATGCTGATAGTGAGGTGAGGGGATGAAGGCAGTAGGTCTGTCTGTCAGATTATCACCATACCAAGGGATTATGTCACCTCATAGATTACCCACAGAGGAAAAGATGCATGCAGGCTGTCAGGGATGAACATATCAGAAAGTGCTGCTGTTCTCAGTATTGCAACTGTTCTTACATCAACGTGATCTTACATTTCCTCTGTGTTCCATCAATATTAATGTCCAAGCAACATTTGATCGAGCAAGATCAAAGAAGAAAGTGTACTTGTGGAGTGCTAGGTGCATGGTGCACGGTCTTGGCTAATGTGACTTCTGTGATCGGATGTGTATATCCTATATATTAAGAGGAAATTCTTCCCACTTGTGCAGTATCACATATTTGATAACAGATTCAAACTAAAGCAGGTCACTGAGCTACTGTGTGTGAAAATCATCTGTCCTGTTCTTTTACTAACAGAATTTGTGCGTATGATGTCTCGATGAGTTTGTCACGGAGAGCCGAGATGTTAAAACACAACATGGATTCTCTGTTGTTATGGGAGGAATATGAGAGAGACCGGCACAAGAATACTGATGGATCTTGAACTTCTGAACTGACAGCGAACAAGAGAACAAAAACATATCAACCCTGCCCTGAAACTGCCACGCTGAAGCACAAAGGCTGACCACTACAGCCAGGAGCAACACTGTTGATTATATGCTGCTGCTGTTTCTTAGAGCACAAAAAAACCAACAGCTGCATTTCAGACTTTTACAAAGTATATTTTAAAAAGCATATTTTCCTTTAGTAATGACATTTCTAATGCTGATGTGGTTGTTGACCCAGATGTTTGAGCAATTTTGCTTAAACACTTTACTATTATTGTTAATAATAGTAGCAATTAAGAAGACATATTTTCAACTACAGCAGTATGCCAGCAAACACCCCACAAATGCAACACATTCCTTTATAATGCTGAGAAGCACAAATACAACATTGCAATATGGAAATATTTCATGTGATCCTGTCAAAGCTGTGTGTTTGTGTTTTGTGCATACTGTTGTTCCTCTCCACCCTAAACTGTACTTATTATCTCCCTTAAGACAATTGTCCAACCCTGGTTAAGGCAAGCGAATATTTGTTTTGTAATTATGTGTAATGTAGCACAGATGCTGTTCTTCTGACATTAATAACATTATGCCTATCTTACTGTGATATATATATATGTATGTAATTTTCAGTGTGCATAAGATGAACAGACTCCTTCAACTGAAACTTTTGTTGAGGCTAGGTACAGTGAGTTGCTAATCTTGACTACTGTAATTGGCCTTTTTAATTACAGTATGTTTTACTAATTCTGCATGAATACTCAATACATTAAACACTTTTTTGAGTTCATCTACACCTAAGTTACAGTGGTAGGTGATCAACAGAGTGTTAAAACTATAGATGAAATATGGATTTTGTTAATGCTGTAATTATTATCAAAGAGCTCTGATAAATGTTCTTGTCTATTTGGGGTTTTGTGAGTCTACTGAGTCCTCAAGTGACTTTCACTTTGGTACAACATTTTCACTTTGAACTTTGATACCTCAAAATCAATCAAACAATCAACCTCATCCATTAACTGCCCCTAGCATAATATCTATTACCAATTCTTTTCCCCCTCTTACCTTCATTATTAATATTTGTAAAGAAGTGGTACTAACTTCTTTATGAAAAAAGCCAAAGAAAGTTTATAAGAATATTATTTGAGTCGCAGTGTAGTAGGTGCAGTATGTTTTTAGAAATATGATTCATTGGATAACATTTTCAAAATGGCTGCTTGAATTGCCCTTTGGTTCCTGGGGCAGCTAAATTATTGGTTGACTGTTCATGAATGGACATGGGAGTATATGCATGCTCTGAAGTAAAGATATTCTTCTAAAGGGAAATCTTACTTTGTGATTTTACTTGTCTTAACTGTGTGAAACTATGCATGCTAGAAAACAACTGCAATTTGTAGCAGAACATATAAAAATAAAGGTTTTTATTGGAGAGATTAATATGTGTTTAGGTGTGCGTTTCTTCTTGTATCAACAATGTAATGGGGACATGAATCTGTATTATGGGGACTCCACAATCTGAACCAAACCTGTACATACTAACATACTTTACTAATTACTTACTTAGATACTTTGATACCTAAACCTTTTTATAATAAAAAAAAAACAAAACAAAACATGGAAATCTTAATTTCTACAGTATGGGACCTTTAACAACCAGTCAGCCCATCGTTTGGTGATATTTACTCCTGAATGTAGGCTAACTAGGCAAGCCAGCTAAGACGATACATCATGACAACTTCAGAACTATCAACAAACGCATTTCTTCCCTTTGCAGTGGCTGAACTATACACATAGATCAACACCATTACAAATGGTTTTAAGATCTATAGTATAACTTAACATGGTGACATTAAGAAAACAGCATATTCCAAAACTGAAAAGAATGTTTTAAGTAAAGTAAAGCCCAGGAATTGGTTTGGCAATGAATGCTTTACATTCAGAAAAACAAAATCAAAAACATCAAATCCTGTGTAAGGAAACTAAGGAGTTGGTTGGAAATTATTTGGAAATGGGATCAAGAAAACATCTAACTAAAAAACTTTGAAACCTCTGCTTATGGAGACCAAAATAAAGTGGACCTTCCTGTGACAGCATTTCAATTGATAAAGAATATGAAGCTCTTCAAATCCAGCAGTCTGTAGACAAAAAAAAAAAAATTTCAGAACAGTTTATCTAAATGAATAATTTGCTGAAATGTGGAATGACTGTCATAACAGCAAATGAAGATGTAGACAAATACAATTCTGATATTTACAAAAATCTTTGTAAGTAGCACACTGGCAAGTCTCCTGTAGTATTATAAACACACAGGCCTTTGTCTACTGATCAGTTTTTCTCAGTAAGAGCCAACTCGGCTTTTAACTGAAATAGCTCATGGCAGGCTGTCTTTGTTCTCTTATCAAAACAAAAGGTATGTTTCAGTGTGAATAAAATGTTCATATCATAGAGGATTAAGTGGATAAAACTTAGAATGTCATAGAGACAATGTACTGTACACAATGACAGGACCTGGTACTCACTTAAAGAAGTGTTGAAGTGAATATATTGCCTTTTTGGGCAGATCCTGTACGTTAAACTGTGTCACTTTGGGTTTTAAACACACACTAACCAGCACAACTGAATTAAGTTATGAGAGCCAACATAAACAATCCAACCACAACCATTGATGTGATATGCTTCACAGCAACGCTGACAGTGAGCCAGCTAGCGTTTGCCAAGAAATAATACGGCAAGTTAGCAAATGCATTTTGTAGCAGGTCACCACTGAAGACAGACATGTGGCATGTAGCCAGAAAAGTACTTACACCTCGAGAAGAAAAGCCGGTTCCAGGTCAAGTTGAAGCCATATTGATTAAGTCAGACCAGTATTGGCTCCATGGTTGTACTGGGAAACAAATTCAGCCTTGGTCTCATGTGTTGGGACCTGCAGCACAAATGAAACTAGCCGGTAAAGAAACTGACCGAGCCGGTGAAAACTTAAAAAACTTTATAGATGTTTTAACGGGCCACCGGCTGACCTGGATTTGAGCTGGCCAGTCTCCGTGGAGCAGTCTGCCTGAGCTCTGGTCTTATGGTCTTACTTTGCTGGCCTTTTTAAACGAAATTGTTGTTTCTTCAGTGAAGGGTACTGTGGAAGGTGCTTTCACCTGACCACTTCATACTGCAAGGTGCCATCTTGCGTGTGGGCGGTCCCTGAAGTGGGGAGGGCCAACTGTTTAACATGGGGGAGTCACTGGCACTTACATGCCATATAAATAATAAAAACCCCACTATATTTAAGGAAACATTGAAAGACCATTGTTAGTAGTTTGCATGAGTACCACAATTAATTAATTAATTAATTAATTAATACCTATGATGGACACTGTACAATTCCTCATAATAGATGTAGATGATCTGTCTATCGATGCCCAGCCCACGGTGCAGTGACAGCATCCCTCATTGGACACCTGTTGCTATGACTCTGTAGCTGTAAGTCGCTGCTAAAAGCTGGTGAAGCCAACACAGTGTGTCAGTGTGTCCTGTGCTCCAGCCTTGACTGTCCAGATGGAGAACCACCTCACCGTCTGTCACCTCAATCCTCCTCAGACACTGGACTAACGTTAATAGCGTTAAATCCGGAGGACGGTAAGAGCCGTTCCCTTTGTAGCTAACACATAATTAGCCATTAGCCGTTAGCTGGGAATCAAAATTAGCTTTCCTGCTATTAGCAGCTCAGTCTTAAGATAGCATGTTATCAACCAAACTTGTCAAAACGTCCTAATAATACTATACACGTAGCTGATGGTCTCTCTCTGAAGAGAAGAGACGTGATAGCTGAAGGTGTCCCGTTACAGGATGCTCACTCTGGTGATGTAGCAAAGCAATAACTGTCAACGTTATATAATAATATTTAGCTAAAGCGTTGCTTCTAGATATCATAATGGCCACTCACTATTACTTAATTAACTCTGCAACAGATGCTGAGCGTCTTTTAATAACTAACTTACCATCATTAATAGGAATTCATCATTTTTAGTGGTATTGCACCTTTCAGGCTTGACGCAAGAAAGTTACAGCTGTATTCTAAAATGTACTTTCAGTAAATCAAGTAATTAATAACTATTCACAGTATTTTACATTTTATTTATTTATTTAATTGGTGATACAGTATACAACAGATAAACCTTGACAGAGAACACAACAGAACACATACATCAACTAAATAATATGATGTAATATAATATAGTATAGTATAATATAATGTCATATAATATATTAATTCAATAGCTTTGTTTCTCACAGCCTGCATAAAAGTTATTCCAGGTTTTAAACTCTTAAGGCATTTGCCGTTAATTTACAATTGTGAGCAACAGCCATGCCCTCATTGTTGAAAAGCTAAAACAACTCTTGCTCCTGCTGTCAGAAAAAGTCAGTGAATTCAAAGAGGAAATCAAGTCAAATCAGAGAGTTTGAACAAAAGTTTCCACTTAATAATACCAAATATGAGAGGGGCACCCAGGAGGTACCACTCTATCAGTTATAAAGTGTAGGCTAGAACTATTGAATATATCAATAACGTGTCAATAAAATAATACACAAATAATATTTTATTAGTGGTAATATGTGGCTAAACACTTTATTGGCCATCAGCAAAGAATGCTGTGCAAAAAATCATTGAATGTCAATCACAGTGTAGAACAAATCGCCTGAAAGAGAGCAGTGAGGATTATAAAGTTTGCACTTTTTCTGAGTGATGTTGATATTTTGTGCTGTCTTTGTCCAACAGACTATGAGCGTCTCCTGATTCACGTGTCGCTGTCGGCCACAGACACAGAGGCTTCAAACAGATCAGAAGACTCGCCTTAAAGCTGAGGGTTACAGTGTGCTGTGCAGTCTCATTCTCTGTGTTGCCACTGTTGGTAGCATGACTTGGTTTACACTTCCTGTTGACAACCTGCTGTGCAGGTGTCTTGGCATCTCCATCACTGTGTGGTTCACTCTTCTGTTTGTCTTCATAATTGTGCCAGCTGTACTTGGAGTCTCTTTTGGTATGCGCAGGCTGTACATGAGGACGCTTCTCAAGATCTTTGAGGTGAGCTTGGTGTCAGTTTAATACACAATATTATTAGAGGTGTACAAATCAAAGACATTTATATTTGCATGTTATTGAATGGTGAATTGGAAAAGTTATTTTATTTATTGATTACACATCATACAACATTTTGAGTCAAACATCTTACACTATCAGTAAATTGCTACAGTAATATATTATTTCCCTCAGAGTTGTTAGTAAATTTTTATTGAAGTGTTAACTTAAATTTTTTGATTAAAAAAAGCACGCCTTGCTGGATGGGACCCCTGGGAAGTCCGAATTCAGAGAGACTTTCAAAAGCACAGGACATACTGTTGCATCTTTTTCCTCAGGGACTTTGGCTTTGGGACAGACCCCTGGGAAGAGCTTTTAGCCATGGGACTTCCATCTGAGGTGTTGTACATACTGCAGGGAGCTCAGACTCTTGGGAAGGATTTTTTTAACATTATTTTTTTTTGGTGGCATTTGCAAAATGTTTTCCTACTTTCGTAAAGGTTGTAGGACAGTTGAAGGCAACTGTTGTAATCCAGTTGTTTCGCCCCTGTAGTTGGTTGTTGGGGCTCAGGATACAGCCCTGTTGGAGCCCCTGGAGCTGGTCAGTCTGAAGTGGCTGTTGGTGCTGTCATTGTGGTGTTTATATTTGGCGCACACACCAAGCGATGGTTCTTTAAATGTTCTCTCTCCAGGTTTAGGTGGCACAGAGCTCTGATCCTTCAGAATTGTGACCTACTTATGCTTGAGTAAGTCAGACAAAGGGTAGAGGGTTGAAAGTGTTGAATGTTTCTGTCATTTCTGTGTGTTGTTTTCTCAGTTGCAAGCTTCTCAGAAAAACATGTTTTGCCAACCCTCTCTTCTGCAGAACTGTAGTCTCCAAGGATCAAGTTGTCTACTTCTCACTCTGATCATATCACAGTCTATGTTGCCCATATTCTCTTTAAATCATTAACCTTGATTACAATTTGGGGGAATGCAATGTTTATTCCTGCTCACGCAACTTCATATTTGCTGGTCAGTAGTAGTGTATCTGTAAGTAAGTCTTTAGTTCTTGCTCTTATGCTGCTGTATGAACATTACAGTAAACAGAGAAACTGTAATACTGAATTGTTCTAATCCTCTAATCGAGTTATCTTAATGGTTTTTCTCTTAAAGTGGGCAATGCTACGAATGGAGATGGGAGCAAAGGAAAAGAATCAGGAACTCTATAAACCATATAGCAATGGTAATATTAATATTTCTCAGTAATCAATGCCTATTGTACATGTATCATTTCTATAATTTCATCCAAACACATCTTTTTTTTTCTCATTCTCATTGCAGGTATCATAGCCAAAGAACCACCATCTTCTTTGCAGCAGGAGATCCAGGAGCTCCGTGGTTCAGCCTGTCTGCGCTCAGAGCCGGAGTTTGAGATGGCCGACATCTTCTACTTCTGCCGCAGAGGTGTGGAGAGCATCGTGGATGATGAGGTGACCAAGCGCTTTTCAGCCCAGGAACTGGAGAGCTGGAACTTGCTGACTCGGAGCAACTACAACTTCCGTCACATAAGTCTGAGGCTTACCGTCCTGTGGGGCCTGGGGATCCTCATCCGCTATGGCGTCCTGCTTCCTCTCAGGTCAGAGCAGCACACAGGCAGATTCGTCTCATAGTACAATAGCCGAGAGTGGGTCAATGTCAACTGACTGTTGTCTTTCCTGCAGGGTTACTCTGGCAGTCACTGGCATTGGTTTGCTCCTAGTCCTGACTTCTTTGGTGGGCTTTTTGCCAAATAGAGAGTAAGTTTCCCCCAGTTCCAACAGTAGTTCAAAACATGCATGTGAATTTAGGACTGTAAGTTAGTCTACAAGACTGACTATTGTAATCATGTAGACTGCTCCGCAAACATTTTTAGCAGATCAGGGTTAAAATTACAACACTTTTCTTTTCCAGAGGGATTGTTCTGCTGCTTTAAAAATGAAGTGTCTGTTTGATAGACCTTGAAGTGTGCATCAATACTGAAGGGACTGGAGTGAATTGTTGTGGCATAATGCTCTGTGTCTTCAGGTTAAGGTCCTACCTGAGTGAGAAGGTTCATTTGATGTGTTACCGCATCTGTGTCAGAGCTCTCACAGCAATCATCACCTATCATAACAGGTACAGGATATTTGATATTCAGCAACAATATCAGCTTCCTCAGAAACAGTTGAATTTATTGAATGTAATAATTATGAGAGCAGTGACATTCACAAGTATGATGGCTTTTTATAAGCAGCTTTTTGTAAATGTCTCCTCTTCAAATAATATAATGAGAAGAAAAACACTGATAGGACCTTCAGAATGTGATCCGTGTAATTGTTTTTCTACACAAAGTGATGTCGTTTTTCTATGTGTGTGGCAGTGAGTTGTATCTCTGTCTTGAATAAACTTGTTTAATTGCAGGGAGAACAAACCACAGAATGGTGGGATCTGTGTGGCCAATCATACAACACCCATTGATGTCATCATCCTCGCCAATGATGGCTACTACTCTATGGTAGAAGAGTTTGTGTCTCTGTATACTATAATGTGTTTCCGTGAGCCTGTGTGTGTTCAGTCTTCGTAAGGCTGAAGAATTATGAAAAAACTGCTCAGCTTTTTTAGTTTTAGAGATGAGTAGAGATATTGTTTTTGAGCTGAGCTTGAGTTGAATTTGTCTCTCAGGTTGGCCAGGTGCATGGAGGATTGATGGGAATGATCCAAAGAGCCATGGTCAAATCCTCTCCTCACATCTGGTTTGAAAGATCAGAAGTTAAAGACAGACACCTAGTGGCCAAAAGGTAACACTGCATTGTCTCGGTGTTGCTGTAGATTGTTCAGTGGTACTGCTGAGCAGCCAGTAATCATTTTTATGGTATTCATTTGGATAGGTGATATTGCTGATGGTAAGCAGTGAGTGTCACAGAGAGGATCATATTGTACGGTGGTCCTGCCATTCACCTCTCTATGTTTCTTATTATGAGTGGAGTTTTGTTTAATTATGTTCACATGGTTGATAGTGAAGCATTAATAAAAAGATTAAAATGTTTATTTATAATTGTTAGATTTTATTCTGACACACTGTGATACATACACACTATATATTACTATAGACTTATACTAAACACTTACATACTGTACAGTATTTTTACACAAAAAAAATCTAAATTTGTCTACATGCTGGTAAAGGCCTCCCAACAAATAATACACCAGTCACAGAGACAGCAGCACTGTGAGTAAAGGACCTCAAATTGTAGCAGATTTTTGTATTCTTGCTCTCTGTCTTTTTAGATTGATTTGTCTTTGTTCGTTTCCCTAATGCCTTTTCACTTAATGACCTAACAATACCAAATTTGGTGCATGGTGTTAAGTGACAAATAATCCATTAATGTTCCACTATGACAAACAGTGTGGCAGCCATCAAGCAATTAACTTGACAGTGGACAAAAATCTAACATAAAGCAGCTTGTGGTTCAATCTTAGTTTGTGAAATTGGCACGACCCTGAAGCTTTGTGTTTAAAAACATTTAAAATACAGTATATACTGCTCAAGTTATATTTCAACTTGTCATTGTCCACTGTAATGATTCTGATTTGGATGTTAGGCAATGATTTGATCGTTCCTATTATATTTGCTCAGATCGGAAACTACAGTATAGAAATTATGTAAATGGCTACATTTGGGTAAAATATTTATGTATCTGCTTTATCATTTCAGACTTGGTGATCATGTTGCTGACAAAACCAAACAGCCTATCCTTATCTTTCCTGAGGGTGTGTATCATAATGCTGTAGAGCAAAAGTAACTGTTGATATGCTGCTGTTTTGTTTAGTGTTGCTAAAGGTCTTTGCACTGTGTCATCGACAGGTACTTGCATCAATAACACATCAGTGATGATGTTCAAAAAGGGCAGCTTTGAGATTGACTGCACTGTCTATCCAGTCGCCATTAAGGTAGGAACATTTTCCTCCTCTGCTCATTTTGCTCTCACTTATAGACGTAATATGTCCTTATTTCCACCTTGCAGTATGATCCCCTGTTTGGGGATGCTTTCTGGAACAGCAGTAAGTTTGGCATGGTGAATTATCTGTTGAGGATGATGAGCAGCTGGGCCATTGTCTGCAGCGTTTGGTATCTGCCACCTATGAACAAAGAGGTGAAGCTTTGTCACAACAAAATAATGATGATGATAATGATATAACTTTTAGACAAGCTATTATTTATTCGTTCTACTGGAGGACTGTTTCTACCTTTCTCAGCCTGTTCTTTTTTTTTTTTATTGTCCTTGTCTAGGAAGGGGAGGATGCGGTGCAGTTTGCCAACAGAGTGAAAGCGGCCATCGCTGCACAAGGAGGCTTAGTGGATCTCATTTGGTGAGTCATTGTTGTATTTAAATGTCATAATATATCAGTTAAATTATAGGTGCTAATGGTTGTTAAAAAGGGGGAGGTTGCCAATGGCATGAAACAGATGCTGATTCACAAAACACATTGTTAATATTAATAGCTTTTCAGCTTTGACAAAAACTGCATTATCACACCCTGAAGCTAATTCATGGAGGCAATCCAGGTTATTCCCTCCAGGGTTTGTGGAAAAAGTAACTAATAACACCGTGTCAAGTCTGTGTGTGATTCACTTTTCCTTTTTTTTTTTTTGCCTGTGTGCTCTCAGGGATGGAGGGCTGAAACGAGGAAAAGTGAAAGATGCTTTTAAAGAGGAGCAGCAGAAACTCTACAGCAAAGTTCTTGTAGGTGAGCATGACCAGGAAGACCACAGTGACGACAAACATTTAGAGGACGAAAATCCAGAGGAGCATGAAAACAGCCGAGAATGAAGCAAAAGACAACGAGGACACAGTGAATGTATGACATACTTTTATTGTACAAGACGTACAGACTCTACAGTGACATCTTACACATAAATGTGAATTATCAAAGTAGGAATTTATATTGTGTCATTTTTACCAGGCTCAGAACCAAAGAAAATGATTTTGTAGCATGTTTTGTTTTGATATTTATGTTTTTATCATATTTATTTAATGTGTTGTATGTTGTGACATTATGTTGTAAATGATTAAAACATTTTGACTGTTTGTGAATGATGAAAACCTTAACATCATGGAGGAGCATAGCTATTAAGAAAGCTGCAACTATTTTAAGTGTCTAGTACTACAGTACAGTTATTACGTCACAGACACTCTGGCAGTGCCAACACTTGTGCGTCACCTTTCTAATTGGCTCAAGGCTCTATATGAGTCCGTAGATTTAATCTTTGCTGGGCATTGTACTTCCTGTGAGCCATGATAATGGAAGGTTTCAGTTTGTCTGTCTCAGATTGTTAGAGAAGTATTTCTGTGGAGGATTTGAGATTCAGGGCGACACAAAGTAACTTCACCAGAAACTTAATTTTGTTCCCTTTTTCAACAGAGGAGTCAGTGTTCAGACATGGACCATCCTGCATATTGTGACACTCAACAGTAAACATGCAAATCAATGCACAGACTGATTTCAGACAGCTATATAACTGTATAAATAATTTCCCATACTCACGTATTGAGCAGAAAGGGAAATCAATTCTGGAAAGGTTGCCTGTCCATTAAAGGGGTAAAACAGAAACCAACAGACACACTCAAAGTTCTTCAGAGCTATCAATGCATCTGATCTGCAAGTGGAACGAAACAGATACAGACAGTGCCACTGCAACCTGATTACGATTCAAACTGGAGCTGCATGTGAAACTGAATCCAACCATATGAACCCTATCAGCTGTCACGGTCTTGTCACGTATCCCGTCCTTTCTCCACGTTACAGTCTGAGAATTATTAGAGCAGAGAGGTCTCATGTTTTTAGATGACAAATGTTCAGGCTACCCCTGCCTCAACATTTATGTAATCTAAAAACATTATATGACATGGAACTGTGACTACTGATTATTACATAACACGAGCATTGTCTAAAAATACTACAGCTGGCATTGTTTTCCTGTCTTAACCTGTGACATAAAAGAGAGAAGTACCTGAATCGAGTCTATCAGTTTTGTCTTTCTTTGAATGCAGCTATTGTGGGATGATGCTGATGCACTCTGGCAGGTGTCAGTAGGGATCAGGTGTGACCTATTAGCTCCAGTAAGTGATTGTGCTGGTGTGAATGAGCACACAAGTCATGTAACCCGTTAATCTGTGGGAGTGTCTTGTCTTAACCAAGGCCCTCTCTCGGTGTAACCACGCCCAATCAGCTGTTTCCTCAACTTCAGCGAAGCTCAGGAGAAAACTTTTTCTTCTCTGCTGACCAGTGGGCCGATGGTAGACACCACGGCGTCTTGTTTGTGGGCTTCATTGTTAGAATAATTTTACCGCCAATAATCCTGCGACAAGTGTCGTCAGCATGTCCTTGGCGGATCAGCAGTGGTGTCCCACAAGCGTCCAGGTAACGGTGCTCCAAGCCCGAGGCCTGAGGACGAAGGGGAAAAACGGCACTAACGATGCGTACGCGCTTATGCAAGTTGGCAAGGAGAAGTATCAGACCTCGGTGGTGGAGAAGAGCGTGGCTCCGGTGTGGAAGGAGGAGGCCGCTTTCGACCTGCCGCCGCTGCACTTCGGTGGAGGAGGAGGAGGAGAGCGGGGCACGCTGCATGTCCACGTCCTGCACCGTGCCCTGGTGGGTCCAGACAAACAGCTGGGACAGGCTGTCATCAACCTGCTGCAGCTCAGTGAGGACAAGACCCGCAACAAGACCGAGTAAGTGAACACAGCAGGGAGAAAGGCTAGTTGAAAATAATGTGAAAGTTGTGTAAAAGTTGCAAAACCACAGGGCAGAAAGACTCTGCTACATGTAAAGTGATGCATTTAAAGTTTTGTTTAAGTGAAATCTTTTAAAACCACAACCACTCATGCACAATGGTCTATTTCCGGATGATATATTATGCCTACTGGATTACAGGTGATGCTCACATTGATGCATGTGTTGCAGCTGTTAAAGGGGCAGGCTGGTTTTAATTAGCTACTCTATGCACTGCTGGGAAGTTTATGTATTAGAAAGCATAGAGAGCAAAACCAGAATGTCTTGTCCAACCAACAGAAAAAAAGCCCAAAAGATATCCAGTTTATTATCATAGAAAACTAAGAAAAACAAAATAAAACTCACATTTAAGATGCTGGAAATGGTTCAGTAAGACTATGAATATGCAAGGCCTCAGTGGAGGGCACAATATGCTTTTAGCTGCATGTAAATGAGTAAATCATGGGAGGTGCAAAACAGACTGAGTAACTGTGATTTTCATCTGCACCACAGGGGAACAACTGGTTGCTGGTTCTGTCAGTTATACAAGGCTTTGTGGTGTTGTAGGACAAAACCATAATCCCTATTAAATCCCTAATAATTACAAATCATGTCCTTTTTTTTTTTTTGGTTTAATACAAAAATTATGCAGCATCTGTGATAACCGTGGGTTAGGGTCGCTGTATGAAATCGATTTGCTTAATCTGCATTTTCAAAGCCTCTTTGAAAGTGAGTATGATTTCCCTCTGTGATATCTGCACTTTTTTCCTACTGAAGTGAGGTATTCAAGCACACACACACACACACACACACACACACACACACACACACACACACACACACACACACACTCTCATACATGCGTCACTACACGGACCCGCTCTGGTGGGTTTGACTTATGAATGTTGCCCACTCGCTCCACTGCAGCTTAAGGGATTTGTTCCCTCGGCTGCAGCCTTCAAGGATGCCAATCAGCATTAGCTACTCAGGCGAATGAAGTGAGCCAAAAGATTCACTCTTTCATTGACTGAACTTGACAACGACAGAAAGATCCCTGCCGAAGAAGACCCCAACTTCCCCTCACCGTGCCCAGTCGAGCACATTTCTCATGAAGGACACCGAGATTAGAAACATCAAGCATTCAGATTTGAATTCTCATTACACGGCATCCACACATGACCAAAGGAGGTGAAGTAATTAAATCATACATCGCTCCCGTGTTTGGAATGGCAGTGATCACGTTTTACAGGCCTGGCTGGTGCTACTGGTACAGTCTCAGTATTGGCGATTATACCTGCTCCTTTAAGCCGAAAACTCTTTGCACGGTCAAAGAAAAGGTTTAGTATTTTAATTCTTGTCATCCTTTTTTAATTTAAAATTCAAGATTGATCATCCTCTCACAGTTAAACATCTGTATTTCGGTAAGAATGGAAAACCTTTTGTTGCACTAAGCTGTTTCTGGATACTTCACTCCCACACCTTGTGACCGGTATTATACAAAAGCAGACTGCATACCAGCCTGTTCGTCTTAATCCACAAACACAAACACGCGCTAACACTTCCTTCTCCTGCCCCCTTCACGGTTGTTTGCTGTCGTTCGGGTCTGTCCGCTCTGTTTGACATCCATACCAGGGTTAGATTCGATATTGTGGTTCATTCCTGCTCATGTTGTGTTCATCATAAAACCATACAGATTTGCTGTCTGTTCATATTATGGCAAACCTTCATGAAACAGTGAAGTTTTTTTTTTTTCTTTATGACTGTCACAGTGAAAAATCCATAGTTCAATTAGATTTGAGAGCATGAAATGAGCTGTGATTTAAATGCCACATGTCACAAATCTTCTCACACTGTTCTGCATTCCCTTGGGTTTGGCGATTGTCCAACTGTCTCCCTCCGACCTGGAGGTATAAAAAAAAAAAAAAAAAAGGATGTTAAACTGAACTTCACCTGGCTGTGTGCTGCACGTTTAACCGTGCATGGTTTTGGATTTTGTGGCGTGGGTGCGTCTCTGATCACATTTTGCCCTTTTTGGCAGCGTGTCATGCATGAATCAGATATGTTTCCCTTCAGGACTGCTGCACGCTGAGACACGCGTACAGTGTTTCACGAGGATTTCTTACACTGAAATTATCTTTTTTTTGGATAAATCAGCAAACATGCTTTAGCTGGTGTTGAGTAAACGCTCTGCTCGGTCTCTGTTGATCTTTCTGTGAGCCTGGTGAATGCACCTTGCCTCTGAGGTTTAAATCCAGCTTTAGCCTCACATTCCTGACTGTTTTTATCAACGAAAAACAAACTGTGATGGCCTCAAGGACAGTCTACCAGGGTCAGTTTTACTGAAGAAAACCACTGTGGCTGTACTGGCACCCGACAGATAAACAGTGTTACATGTTTGCTACCAGTAGCTCTACTGTTGCATCTTTTGAAGACTGTTTGCAAATCAATGTGCTGCTATTACTGTTTTTTTTTACTCAACAGTCCTAGATTTATAGTAGCTGTTCTCCTAAGTACAATAGGTCTGCGTTAGTACTTCTGCTTGAGGTGCTTGATAAGTGTTGAGCCTGTAGTTTGATTATATGGTTGTGTTTTTATATTGATCACTGACCATTATTTCTTAATTTTAACTTTAAAAGGAAAATCTTTTGCGAAAACAAAACCACGACTGTTACAATCAGCTTTCAATCATATCACATGATATTCCTCAGCATATAGTTTTCCCGGTTCTTTCCCTGACTTAAGGACTTCTTACCTATTTTGGCTTAAAAGTTGTTTTAAAGTATGAAGTAAACGAATTAGCTGTAACTGTGTGGGTAAAGTTTGACAGGGAGCACAGCAACAACAGCAAACACATCGTTATAAGCCAGTCATCTATAAAAACCGGTTGACTGTCCCAGCAGGCATTTTAACCTGTCATAGCAGGAAAGACAGGTGTTAATATTCACATTAACAATGACTCTGCCCTGTTCCATAGGTCATGACCGTTTGATAATGATCCAACATGCACAATACCCTGAAACTGAAGCAGCTGATTGAAACTCACTGACTTTTATTATTTACACCTGTACTTTTCCCACCGGGAGAGGTCACAATGTATTCACACGCCTATGAAAAGGCTTATTTTCTAACTTCAACACCATAAAGCAGCTACAGGGGTATTATGAAACCCATATCAGTCAGCCTAACAAACTGCCTCATCTACTAACAACAAAACCTGCAGGTCTAAGAGCACCTGTGCGGCAAAGCCCGGATACAGAAAAGTAACTTCCATAACACCTATTTAGAAATATTATGATGAAATGATATTTAGAAACCTGCAATAAGTCTCTATTACAGGTTACAGCCTGCACAGTGTGAGCTCTAGCATGTATTGTAATTGATTTTTGGTTTAGAAATGGCGCAAGGTTCAACCAGTGGTTTGTGACTGCAACGGGAAAGGGAATTTCTTTTTCAGTTCCACTGCTTCCTTTGCCATGTACAGGCCTTCATTTCAGCTTCTCTGACTCACGGATGTGGACTGATGCGATAAGCCGTGGACAGTTTCGCTCCTTGGATATTATCACTGTTGAGTTGTTTTACTCACTCAGCTCTTCTCCCACTCATGCAGCTGTGTTCTGTGATAAGAAAGGCTTGAGCCACTCAGGGCATTGTCTTATCAGTGGTTCAGGCTTCATGAGGAAGGATGTGTGTGTGCAGAAAGTAGAACACATTTACAAAATGTTGAGTCATGCGTTATCCTCTTGCGGTTCTGTCTGTACAGCAGAGCAGCACACTTTCTACTATTCACAGGGATGTTAGATTACTGAGTTTAAGGGCATCATTATCATCATCATCATCTGGTCATTGTGAAGTGAAAGCCTTTTTCTCTTAATTCCTCCTCCAGCGCTCTGCTAACTAGCTCTACCAGTTAACGCCCAAACACTTTTCGCAACTTCCCCTCTGATTCAGCTGAAGTATCTTACTTCTCCTCTTTATGTGTGTTTGTGTTAGTTTGTGTGGGCATCACTGACGCACAATGTTGTGGATTAAACCTATACTACAATATACTATCGGTGCTATTACCACGTATACTAATACTTACAGTAGTAACACTAATACTGAACCATACTTCACTCTACTAATACTAATATTGTACAATACTACAGTCTACTGATGCGTCTGCCATACTAATATTAATACTAAACCCATGCTGGGCTCTGCTTTACTATATACTACACAATAGTGATATTGTATTAGAATTACACTACTTTATACTACAGTGCTGGTGGAACGGTTCAATTCATTATCATTAAGGATATTTTCTGTTATTGATATTTATATATCTTAATATGACAAATATTTATAAAATAATGTAACGGATGATACCAAGCAATTAATATGCATTAAACAAGGACTATAATAATTATCTTTGTTAGTTACTTTTTATTATTATTATTATTATTATTATTATTATATTTCTAGCATTACTTATTTACCTCCTCTCTCCTAACTGTTGAGCAATTGTAACACGCCGATCTCCTTCTTGAGTTTTTCTGATTCTGATTTTTTTTTTTTAAATAAATAAAATAAAAAATAAATAAATTTGTGGAATTATACGACGACAGATGATTTTATCATAATGTGATGATAATGAATAAAATACTGTTTATCATTAGGCCATATGAGGGGAACTGCAAAACTTTTCTACTTTGGCAGTGAAACTATTCAAAACACGCCGCAACACCACGGAAGGATTGGATGAAATATTCAGTGTCATAACTTTGAGCCACATATAAACACCTCACCGTGCCTGGGAGTAAGAACAAAACGGCTGCAGAATAACATCCACATCGTACAATAACTGGATTATCCATCTAGCTGCGTTCTGCTGATCGACATTCATCAGGCAAATCATGAAGAAGCCTCACGGGGAAATATTTATAATGTCAAAGGCTGAAATTTGCAAATCACAGCCCATAACTCATCAGCAGTAGGAGGCAGGGGAGCTGTGACAGCAGTCTCCAGGAAAAGGCGTTTCCCCTCCTTAGTTTGTTTGTGCCACACATCTGAAGCATTCCTGAGAGAGGAGGTGGAGGAGGGTGATCTCAACAGCGTGTCTGATTCAGGACCACTGAGAGGAATGTAGATTCAGTGGCATCTCAGGAGGGAGGGTGTTATATAAACTGGAAAAAAAAAATGCTTCCACATTTATCTGCTTTTTAAAACCACATTTGTGAGCCGTATATTCATTTTGAGGTTTACTTTTGTGTTTCACATAACTAGAGAGATGATAGGCCCACAACACAGAAGTATGTTCTTTGCACACACACACACACACACATAGACAGACAGACAGACAGACATGTACACACACACACGCTCACAGACATGCACACACAGCCCCTTCCTCATTTCCTCAGGAATTCAGATTTCAGTTGGAGTTGTTTGTTCAGTGGTGAGCTGACCTCAGATTTCTGCCTGATAGACACTTTTTTACGCTGACTGGTATTTTTTGTCGCTCTGTTGAATTATTCTGCTCATTCTGAGGCTCTTCTGTCACTGCTGGGCCGTGACACAGGTGCAGGAGCGCTTTCAAAGTGGACACAGTCTGGTCTCAGTGGACGTCTTACTGAATCTGTTTTGGCTTTTCTACATTTCATTACAGCAGGTTTTTAGATTGTAAGCAGTGTTTCTATTGGGCTCCTTACCCTAAATCTGCATGTGGTTGTTTGTGTAAAGTAACAGATCAATGGCGTGTGACCCTGTTGGGACCGACTCTTGCTCTGTGGCAGCTACAGTACCTGCAGCATGTTTTAAAAGGGGATGATGAGGTTAATAGCAGATTGGTTTCCTGTGAACCTGACTAATTTGAGTTTTTTGAGAGGCAGAGACTAATCTTCTTAGATGAAAACTAAGGGGGGGTGGGGGGTGATCTGGCTTGTTGACTGTCTGCAGGATTAAATGTTTAGGAACATATTGACAAGCTATCACTGAGCCTGCTAAGTATAAATCTATGCTACAGGTCAAGATGGAAAAACTGTCCATTTACTGCAGTGAGCATCTGCAGTGTGTGAGAGGAAGTACCCACAGTGCAAGCATTCATGAATTCTCCACATTAGTGGCTGCCACACACAGCACAGTATTATTATTATTATTATTGAAGAAAAAAAAAAAAAAGAAAACTTTCCTCCTTGGTCAGTTTGTGCTTAGATCACCACAGACTTTCCAAAAACATTCAAGTCGCTGCTGAGTCACTTTCCATTTGCTGCGGCTTGATCACAGTTTCCACGAAGAAACTAACAAGGGCTTGAACATTAACATACTGTCCTTGAATCTCAGTCTCAGTTTTGATGATTCCTTTAACCTTTTCAATTTGTTACATCATGCTGGGTGATAGTTTGTGTTCACTGCTCCATTAACATTCCTCTGCGACACCTCTTTATCACAGACAGCGAGTGAAGTGTCGGATATTAAAAGTACAAGATGAATGTAAACACTCAGCAGACAGTGTTTGCTGTCTGATAAATAAAAGAAATAGAAATAAAGTGGACAGTAAGTAACTAAAATATACGAATGAGCAAAAAATCACACTCTGGTAAATATTCAGGTACTTAAAAGTTTCTGTTATTATTTTAACAAACAAAGTTGGTTTAAGCAGGTTAACTTTGATGTTCTTGGTGTTAAGTAATTATTCACATACAACAGTTCTTGAATTAATCCCATAGTTTCATTCAACTAAACTTGACTGTTTTTATCATCTTTTTTAAAAAGGACAAACTAATATAAATAATAATGTATCCGTGTCACCTCCTATCAAATATAAATGACATGATCTTGAGACATCATCATGTAAATATCTTCTCTTGGCAAATTTTCTACAACCACTGACTTTAGGTTACTACACTGTGGCTTATCATAGACATCATGATGCCAATCCTGAATAAATCTCCACGACCACACCAGACAATCCACATGCATCAAAGCGGCTAAAATGTGAAAAGTGCCATTGTGCCAAGAAGTCAGTTAATTGCAGCCATAAGATGTTTTTACCCAGATAGAGCCGACATGGAAACAAGAAGTTAATGACATCCAGAGTAAATATATAAAAACTTCACATGTGAAATAATAAATCAGGCTTTTGGGCTTTGTGTATTTGTTGATATGTCATTCTAATAGCATGCCTCTCTTCAACAGATGGTTCAAGTTACTGGACAAGTCTGGCAAGGCAGACAAAGACAGAGGAGAGGTGCTCGTGGACATCCAGTTCATGAGAAACAACATGACCGCCAGCATGTTTGATCTCTCCGCTGCCGGCAAGTCCCGCTCTCGCCTGGGAAAGTTCAAGGACAAAGTGCGAGGCAAGAAAAAGGAATCGGACACTGTGTCGAGCGTGGTGCCGTCCTTCTCTCAGGTTCTGACGGACAGCGAGGACGAGGCAAATGGGGATGGGAACGTAGCTGCAGGGAAGGATGAGAAGAAGAAGAAACATAAAATCAAGTCTTTGTTTTCTCCCAAGTCCAACCTGCAGAGGAACATGTCTCAGTCCATGTCTGTCCTGCCTGCGAAGAACTCCTCACTGAGCGGCAGCCAGTCGTCTGGTCTCAATGTGGATTCCTCTGAGGGTCAGGAGCAACAACTCTTAATCCACTCAATCACTCTTTACTCCTTTTCTTTTTTTTTTTTTTTTTTTTTTTTTAAATTCACTCTTGTCTTCATTGTAATTAAATGCATGTTCATTTCCCAATGTCCTTCCAGGTAAAAAGAAGTTCAAGTTCATGATACATAAACGCTCAGGCAGCTCAGACAGCAAAGATTCCTCCGCTGGCCAAAAACATGGCGCCGTAGAACAGAGCAACCTGTGCATCAATGGCAGTCACGTATACTGTGAAGAGCCGCAGCCTCGGACCTCTCGCATCGGATCAAACTTCAGTCTGGCCAGTTCAGGCCATGGATCCATGGAGGATGTCCCTGAAAGCTCCCCCCCATCTGTTGATTCACTTAGGGGAGTGACGCAGTATTCACCCTGGACAGAAGAGGAGGAGGAGGAAGCGGAGGCAGCTGAAGTAGAAAATACAACGGAGGATGTGGATGAACTTAGAAGGGAGGAAGAGGAAAGGATTAGGATGGAGGAGGAGAGGAGGAGAAAAGAAGAGGAAGAGGAGAGGGTGAGGAGGCAAGAAGAAGCGCTTGAGAGATTGGCCGAGGAGAAGAGGAGACAAGAGGAAGAGGAAAGAGAGAGGATTGAAAAAGTAGAGGAAGAGGAAAGGATTCGGAGGGAGGAAGAGAGGAAGAGAGGAGAGGAACAGGAGAGGGTTAGGAGAGAAGAAGAAGAGCGTGAAAGATTAGCAGCGGAAAAGAGGAGACTAGAGGAACAAGAAAGAAAGAGAATGGAGGAAGAAGAGGAAAGGGTTAGGGTGGAGGAGGAAAGGGCTCTGGAAGAGAGGAGGAGACAAGAAGAAGAGGAGAGGGCTAGGAGACAAGAAGAAGAGCGTAAATTAGAAGAGGAAAAGGTGAGACTGGAAGAAGAAAGAAGGATTGAAGAGAAAGTTAGAAAGGAGGAAGAGGAGAGGATAAGGAAGGAGGAAGCGAGTGCTGAGGAAGAGACGAGGAAAGAGGAAGAACAGAGGGTTAGGAGAGAAGAAGAGCGTGAGAAAAAGAGGAGACATGAGGAGGAAGAAAAAAGGCAAAGAGAGGAAGAGGAAAGGATTAGGGTGGAGGAGGAAAGGATTAGGGTGGAGGAGGAAAGGGCTCAGGAAGAGAGGAGGAGAGAAGAGGAAGAAGAGAGGGTTAGGAGAGAAGAGGAAGAGCGTGAGAAAAAGAGGACACTAGTGGAACAAGAAAGGAGGCAACAGGAGGAAGAGGAAAGGATTAGGAAAGAGGAGGAGAGAAGACAAGAGGAAGAGGAGAGAGCTAGGAAGGAAAAGGAAGAGTATGAGAGATTGATAGAAGAAAAGAGGAAACTAGAGGAGAAAGAAAGGGAGAGGATTGAGACAGAAGAGAAAATTAGAAGGGAGGAGGAGGAAAGGATTAGGATGGAGGAAGAGAGGAGGGAAGAAGAGGAGGCGGAGAGGGTGAGGAAAGAAGAAGAAGAGCGTGAGGAAAAGAGGAGACTGGAGGAACAGGAAAGGACAAGAATTGAGGAAGAAGAAAAAAGGCAAAGGGAGGAAGAGGAAAGGATAAGGAAAGAGAAGGAGAGGAGACAAGAGGAAGAGGAGAGGGCTAGGAAGGAAAAGGAAGAGTATGAGAGATTGGTAGAAGAAAAGAGGAGACTGGAGGAACAGGAGAGAATTAGAAAGGAAGAACAGGAAAGGTTCGAGGAGGAGGAGAAGAGGAGACGAGAGGAAGAAGAAAAGAGGAGGATTGAGGAGGAGGAGAGGATTAGGAGGGTGGAGAAAGCTGAGAGGGAGAGGAAAGAAGAGGAGACCAGGAAGCTGGAGAAGGAAAAGTTAGCAAGAGATGCAGAAGAACGGAAGATGAGAGAAAATAAAACAAAAGATGGACACAAATCTGAAGTAGGTGTGGCGAGGACTGCAGATGTCACCTCCTCTAATCCGTTTGATGAAAACTTTTTAAATAATCCCTTCGAGGAGATTCCCAGCTCACGCGCTGGTCCCGACAGCGGCGCAGCCACAGCGTCCAACGACCAACAAGGGTTAGTTCAAGCCATCCTACTCATGCATCACAAACATTATGATACATACAGGATGTTTCAACCCGTAACAATATAAGAAACATTAGCTATAAACATGGGCTCATAATATTACTGCACAACAAACAGTTGTTTTCTGAGGTTTCTTTTTTTATACAAGCGGTTGGTTACGGGTTAGTCATGTCAACTGAATTAAAATAATCATTCTTAAAAGATATGTGAAAGAGCTTTCCACATAAACTCTTCTTTTAAAACAAATGTAAATGACGAAAAAAAAGTAAGACATACAAAATGTAATGCATACAAAACTTAAAACATTTCCTCAAACTTTTTTAAAATTTTTATTACAAAATGAAAACAAAAAACCTGTCTACAGCCACATTAGCGACTGTGAGGCCATTCATAACAATGCTTTGAGCTAAATGCTTATATGATCACAATGACAAAGCTAACATGCTCCATGTTCCGCCAGCATGTAGTGTGTTAGCATGTCAACGTTAGCTAATAAGTGCTAAACGCAAAGTACAGCCGAGGCTGATGGGAATGTGAGTTTTGCAGGTATTTGGTCTTGAAACTAAGTGTTTGTGAAACTTTGACCAGATGATGGAGCCAAAGATGTTGCCGTGGTTATCACAAATCATCCTGAGGGGGATGTACGTAAATGTCTGAACTAAATTTCTTTGCAGTCCGACTAATAGACTTCGACACGTCACTCAAAAACCACAAATGTCAACCTCGTGGTCGTGCTAGAGGAAAAGTCACAGGATCCTCGAAGTCAATAGGATTCATCCTCTGGGGACTATGAATTTTTCTGTACTAACTATCCTAGCAATACATCTGATGGTTGATGAAATATTTCAGTTTGGACCAAGTAGCTAATTCTTTATCGTTTCAATCTCATTGATGGACTTGTAATGCCGCTCACACTGGTCTACCCCTCACTGTGTGTGTGCATTCTCAAAATTCAGAAATACAACTGTGGGAAACGGTGCAGGTTGTGGATGTTGCACAGCAGGGTGAAACTAGATATTGTCAGTTGTTATCAGTGTCATTGTTATCAGTGACTCAACAGGATGGGCAACACAACACCACAAGAGGCAGTGAAACTAAATTTGAATGAGGAAAATGAAATAAAGTCGGAGTCATTTACCTGAGACCAGAGAGTGTTTACCTGAATGTTCAATTGTTACTTCGTCTCCTGTTTTGCAGTCAGTGACGCCACAGCAGCAGACACTTCTCATTTAAATGCAACCTGAGGCTGAAAACATCATGAAAATTGCATAGCTGTGTTAATTGGTATGAGTGCGCAGAGACATAGAGTGTGTGTGTGTGTGTGTGTGTGTGTGTGTGTGTGTGTGTGTGTGTGTGTGGGCGGGCAAGGATCTGTTTCGTTTGTCAGCTGAGATTAGGAGCTCATAGCACAGTCTTACCTCATTATATCAGGTGCCATGAACAGGTAGAGAATCTGACTCCAAACTTTGGGCAATTACTCTGAGTTTGACAGTAGTGGATGGTAATATCACAGAAATCTGGATGAGTTTTGCTTTGCATATTAAATTTTTTTATTTTTTTTTATTACAGCAATACATCTTACCACATTACAATGCCTTAACACTGTGTTTTTTTCAAATGAAGAGATTGGGCCTTTCTGTGATTTTCTTTTTTTGTTTGCTCTCTAATTTCGTAACACAAGGTTTTACACAAGATTTTAATATCTCTAATCTAATTTTTTCCAACATCCTTGATGACATGTTTAAGATGATTATCGAAGGCCAGTGAAGCACTTCTTTTTACAGTGACTGGCTTCCCTGTGAGACTCTAAGTGAGCTGAAACCTCATTAACTCTGTCTCTATTCCAGGTGTCAGTCTGCTGTGTCATCGGTGAGAAGCAGGACAGCTTCCACTGATGAAAAGGACCTGATTAGTGCTCAACGGGAGAAGCGACCAGCTCCTCAGCCTCCAGGAAGGAGTCAAGCTGAGAGTCAGAGGGAGCAGGATGTTGTTACACGACACCTGGCACAAATGAACAAGCAGAGTAATGACAAAGACATCAAAACTGCCAGTGTTCTCCCTCAGCGCGCACGCAAATGATCGCCCCTCTGAGTCAGTCTCCCGCAGATACAACGGACACCCAGAGCGAGATGCAAAGTAGTTCCACCAAAGGAACAGCGAGTGTAGCCAAACACAGTAAACGTCCTGCGCCATCCAGACCTCGCTCTGTGGAAGAAGAGCCATCATCTGAGCCCAAAACAGCCAACAATACCCAGAGAGGTGGCTCAGAGACAAAACACGTCCCTGTTGTGTATGGCTCAAATCCATTTGAAGATGATGAAGATGAGCTCACAGCCGAGGATGATGCGAAAACCCCAGGTAATTCTGGTTCAGTTCACTGGCCTCCAGCTGTGTCCCAAGCTGCTGATAAAGACGCTGCCTCCCAAGCGAAACTCAAATCCTCAAAGATAGCCCGCGCTCCTCCACCTCCCGCGAAGAAAGCTGCCACGTCAAGCACTTTAATCCGCCAAAACACTGACGGAGGCCACGTCACGGATGATGCAGGTGCGGCTGTACCTGATAACGGTGCACACCAAGCATGTGACCCACAGCCTGAGGCCGTAATCTCTGTGCCGGACCAGGGGACTTCACGGAAAGAGCCCCAGCCCGGGAGAGCGCAGGAAGTGCCTTCTACAACTTCACGCAGGTGAGACGGCTCAGTCAGGAAGCAGGAAGGCAAAAGAATATTTATAAGACGCGTCTTAATTTATAGATCACACACCACTAGCTGTAGATCTCATGCCGTAATATATAAAAAGAAAAAGATCCATCACGCTGCACATTCCTAATGTAGTCTTCTATGATTCATCCTTATTTATTTTTCATCATTGATACTCATCCATCATTCATCTCTGCTTGTATTATTAATTGCGTTGTATCCGTGGATGAATTAGCTCACAGCGTTAATAACAAACCATATTCTGTTTGACTGGTGATTGCTGCATTTACTCTTTTATCTTATGAAAAATGATATATCTCACAAAGTCATACTCACACATCAATAATCCATTTACTTTCACTCTCATCCAACCAGTGCTTACATCTTTCTTTCTTCTTCTTTGTTTACCATTGCAGACTTCAACCTGTAAAACCCCTTAATCCTCTAGACCAGCAGTCTGTCTCCAATGTTCAAGGGGGAAAATATAACCAACCCACAGGAATCCTCAGTGAGGTTCAGGAGAAAACAAAGGTATTGTGTTTTTTCCCCCAAAGACTTTTGAAGTGGTTTAAAGATTTTCCATCACACTTATCAAAAGAAACAAACAAAGTGTTCATATGTAAATGCTTCTTCATCAAATAGGATCAACGTTTGAATCTTTCATCAAGGGTTTCGTGTGTTATTTGTGTTTTTAATACACGCACACCATTTCTCTCACAGGTAAATGACACCGGGCTGAAAGGGCCGTACTCCCAGCTGACTCGAGAGGAACTCATCTCTCTGGTGCTGAAACAGGAGAAGCAGCTTACTGAGAGAGACAAAAAGATATCAGAGCTGGAGAAGTACATTGACAACTTGCTCGTGCGTGTCATGGAAGAGAAACCAAGTATTCTGATGTCCTTGAGCGCTCTGATGAAGGCTGTCTAGGTAGATTCACAATTGATGCTTTATTCCCGCTGTATCGAACCAGTGCAGACCCGATTTCAGGTTTAACAGCAGTGGATTCGAACAGTTTAGAGTTCACGTTCAACATGTTGGCAGATGAATAATGATAAAGACAGATATATATTTTGTAAAAGAAATCTTGCAGAGTCTGTTTCAGTTCCAGCCAAGAGCCTTTCAATTGAAGGATTATGTCAACTTTCAATCAAAGATCAGCATAAATGTATTCTACATTTTTCTAAATATTTAGTTATATTTTTGACACTTTGCTACAGTATGTACATGTCTGACTTTGAAACAAACCCTTGTGTATTTGTTATGATTGTTTTCATGTTGAGCATAAAATCCTGTCTAGTAATCACTTGAATGTCTATGCCTATCTATTAATATATTACCTGGCAAAACAAAGTGCATACTGTCTGTTTTTCTATAGTCTGTTTGCTTTTCACTGGTGTGTCCAGTTTAAAGAAGAGCCTTATTTTGCTGTTAATGTGCACTAGTTATGTAGATAAAGTGTCCTGCTCTTGCACTGAATGTCAAAAGTTTACATGATTCTACTAACCCCCAAAAAGCACTTTAATTAAGCTTACACTATTAACAATCACTGTACTGATGTTACTGCTGTGTGGTATTAAAAGATGCAAAATAAAATCAACCTTTGAATAAGCAACTCATTCATTCTTATTTTTTCGTCTGAACTTTTCTCCTCAACATTTTAGCAGTACCTAATAGGAACTGATCATAGTTCATGGGCTAAATAGCTGCGTGAATGACATTTTTGTAACCTGGGACAACAGTCTTTCCCTAGTCATTTTTTAACGTGTCCATATCACTTTTGCTTACGTTAGATATATTGCATATTATATGATAAGAGTCGTGAATAAATCTTCGGTTCGCTATGAAACTGTGGGGGAACAAATGTAGTTTATTCATATATTTATGAATGGGAAACAGCGCAGCAGATTTACCAGGTAGTAAGACAGGGCCCCGCGTGTGTGTTGTACATCGCTGAAAGCAGCAAGCGGAACCCATGACGCCGTGAACGTTGTATCTACCCGGACACATTTTACTCGCCGCCCTCAGACCGGCTGGCCGAGACGTTCATTTGTTGTTCAGCAGCTGTTTACAGTCCACATGTGTTAGTGGTGTTAATACCAGTGCTGCTCTGGTGATACAGCCATCGTTGAGACGTTGAGTTATCTTTGACTAGTTACTCTCCCCTCACCGCTCGCTGCGGAGGTTTATTTATTTATACATTTTTAATTAATTGTTTTGAAGATGTCTCGTCCGGGTTTGAGCTGCCCGGGCTGCGGCTCCTCCAACGTCGTCGAAGATGATCTGTACTGTCAGTCGCAGCTTGTGTGTGTGGACTGCGGCTCCGTGGTGTCCGAGGGAGTTCTGGCCAATGACCCAGTCGGAGGTTCAGGTATGAGAACAGTGACGGTCCGGTGGAGGCCTGTCCGGTCACAACTACCGGAGTCTGTCTGTCACTCACCTCGACTGTTTTCTTCGTCTCCGAGATTTTATTTTGTTTGTGGTGCTCACAATATTGAAAATTACTTTTGAAAGTTTAAGAGCATCTAATTTTGTTTCACCACTGTGAAATAAAATCTGCAGACAGCTCTTACATACTGTCTAATACAACTGTCTCCAGTAACCACCTTCATGAAGGCTATACTGTTCATTTTGTGTTGCAGCAGTTTTAAAGATGTCGATTCAGCTTTATAAGCATTTTTGGAGGCTGCAGTTTGTGGTGCTGTTATACTGTACTGCTTTATACAGCAGTTTCTTATTATTTTGTCCACTCCATTTATATGAGCGAGGGTCAGCCAAATCATCAAAATCAGAATACCATACAGAATACAGAATCAGAATACTTTATTGATCTCCAGGGGGAAATTAGGTTGTTCCTCAAAGATTAGAGAATATGAAGTAAATTATAAAGATAAAAAGATAAATATATACATATATATGTATATATATATATATATATATAAATATAAAAGATAAGTCCTCATACTATAATCTCTCTATATATATATATATATAAAAATAGAAATATGCAAAGAAATATGGAAGTATATGGGTTTTAACATTGCACTTTTCAAATTGCACTTGCCCATGTCAAATACTTATAAATAAATAAATAATGAGGTAAGGCCTGGTGAGATTAAGAGCAAGGCCTGTCAGCAAAATAACAGAAACAATAACAGTTCAACAGCACCACAAACTGCATCTTCCAAAATAACCATGAAGTTGAGTCACCACCTCTGTAAAACAGTTCAAGCTGAATTAGCTGAATTAGACTGCATTAGTTTGAGCTCAGTGTACCTAATAATATGCCGTCCCCCTCCGTGAATGCTAGGCAATGTAGTCAGACTGATATTTGGAGGTTCAAAAGAGAGAAATACTGCGCCCCGGTTAAGGTGCACATAATGTGACACCCAGCCTGGGGACCTGTTGCATGTCCCGTAGCTACTTTGTGTTTAAACCGAGGCTCGTGGTTAATGCAGAGTAGCAGGGACACTGTTGAGAAGAGATGATGATATTTCTGTTTTTTAAATGTCATTTCTCATTGCTGTGACCACAGATATCTGAAATGTCTGTATAGCTAGATGCCACACCAGGTAAGTGAGAAAACAGTTTAAATGATTTATTTTTTTTTACAGTGCCATCTTTTAACTCGGCACTGACAGCTAAGAGCAGAACTATGCAGCGTCATTATGTTGAAGATATTCTTTTGACTGCAAAGGAGTGAATTGTCCAGAGTCAGTTAAACAAATGTCCCCAGTGTGCCCTGAACCTGCAGCAGGATCATCATGTATCAAAACGTTTAAATACATTTTGACACAGGCAATAATGCAGGACCCGCTTTGAGGTCCTTTATTATTTGAGTTGAGATTGTGTGATATTGCTGTGATGCACAATCCAACCAAATGTGCAATGAATCAAATTACCACAAGGCAACTGACACAATGAATATGGAACCTTTGAGACCTCAGCGGTGGTGTGTAATCCAGCCCTGGGTCAAAAGGAAACTTCAAAACTCTGCTCTGTCTTGGGATGACACTGAGTTCTCTGCTGCTTCACAATAATAATGTCACAGAATGTGCTGCATGAATAAAGTGAAGGGGATGAGCATTGATGTTTGTAGCTGCGCAGCGACAAACTTTGAAAACCAGACTGCAGTGTAGACACTCTTTGTTTTGTTTTTTTGTGTGTGTGTGTCTGCAGTGCCCGCTGTGCACAGTGTCGCAGCCTGTCTTAGATTTGGTGGAGGCTTTTCTGGTGTATTTTGGAGTTAAGGGGCCAAGTGTGAATAACATGATGAAACAGGGCTGAAACTAACGATTATTTTCAGTACACATTTCATCATTTCTATCAATAAAGTATTTGGTCGATAAAAATCCAAACTTACTGAATTTACTACAATGTAAGACCAAGAACAGTAGGAAATTCTCCTCATTGAGAACCTGGAAAATTAAAATGTTTGGCATTTTTATGTTTAAATGACACTAATGATACTGAAGAACTCACTATATTCTCTTCCCTACACAATGTTGCACAGAAAAATGTGTTAAAAGTCTGTATCAGTAAGCAGCTTGGTGTTGGAATCTTTGCTAAGTCCAAACCTCTGACACTTTCATCTGATTACATTTTGTCTTTGCTTTAACTCTATTTTCTTTTTACAGATGTCAGCTACAGCCGAACCACAGCTGTGGCCAAAAGGCCGTGTGCAAACCTGATAAAAGGTGAGATCTTCTTTCCAAAGGGACCTTTGCTTGTTGGAGATATTGTTAGACAGTAAACCCCCTATATAGTGGACCCCGCTGCTCCCACATGCTCATGCCCTTTGTATTATGTATCTCCTCAGGTCTGCAGCGTCTGAAAGCTATATGTCGGACTCTCAGGGTCCACGGTGAGATCGAGGATCTCTCGCAGACCTACTACAACCAGGCTTACCAGCATGAAAATTTCATCAAAGTGAGCCTCCAGAAGAAAGAAGTTCTCGCTGGTTGCTGTGTGCTCGTAAGCTGCAGACTGCTCAACTGGCCCATTACCTTGGGAACCATCAGCTGCCTGCTGGATGCCGACTCCATGGTGGTGGGGGTAGTTTATCAAGAAATGATCAAGATTCTCAACATCAAGGCTCCGATTATTAACATCACTGATGTAATGGAAGCTCACAGTCAGGAGTAAGTGAAGAGCAGTGGTCTGAATGTTTCTCTGGAGTTATCATCAAAATAAAATAGGCCATTCAAAAAGACTCATTTCTCACATTGTAGAGTAGCAGCAATCCTCCAAACATCAGCATTCATTCTCATTTTTCTCTGTGACGCAGATGAATCAGTTTATATAGAAGACTGACTGGTAGTTAAACTGACATTACAGCTTTCAATAATTATTTTAGACAGGGTTATTTAACTTAAATGGCTATTACATATTTTCATTAGTGGATGGGAATGGTTCTCGTTTGGTTAGTGGGGGTGTAGGGGAGCTGCTCATGTCAGAGTTGAATGAAACATATTTTTGAATGTCAGTCAAACTCATAGGAATAGTATGAAGTTAACTTTCTATCTGGAGACCTACCAGGCAGAAAAGGGAGCCAGCAGTGCTTTAAATAATAGACTGGTGTCTAAAACGTACTGACAATGTGTTTTCTGTCTGTCAGGTACAAAATCAGTTCTCCTCACGTTCCTGAAGAATTCGCCGAGAACTCCAAGGACTTGACCAAACGTGCCGTGGCTCTGGTGGAGCTGGCAGCAGATTCCTGGATTGTGACTGGTCGTAAGCCCATCCCCATCATGATGGCAGCCATCTATTTGGCTTGGCAGTCCTTGAAACCCACCAAGCCCCGGCTCAAATTCTCTCTGGACAAATTCTGCCAGATGGCCAAAGTGAATAAGCACAAACCCGCTATGAAGAGAATAGCTGAGATGAAGGAGGTGCTGTGCAAGTTGGGTCAGGAGATTCCCTGGATCAGGGAGGAAGTGAATCCAGATAATGTCGTTAAGCAGGTGGAAGATATAGTGCAGTACAGGTACGCCCTGCTCAGGAGGGCTCTGAGAACTCACGAGAACGCTCTGCTGGAGTGTGAGGCCGGCTGTGAGGACTCTCCGACTGCTCCATCCCAAACCTCCGAGCTCGTAGAGGAGACTCCAAATTCATCCTCCGTGGAACAGTGTGAACCGAAGGCTGAAAATACAGAGCAAGCAGGAGATGGAGATGATATTCCATTCACCGTGTCTGAACCGCACGGCGACCCTCAGGACGGCCAAGATCCAACACCAAACTGGGGGAAGAGAGTGCTTTTTGCTCCCCCGTGTGTGATTCATGCTAAGAAAAGGAGAGTGGCGCAGTCAGAGCTCAAGGATGTAACTGGTGATGAAGAAATCTCTGACAGTGAGATTGACTCATACATTCGCACTCCTCGGGAGGCTAGAGACTTCGCTCTGACGCAGAAGATGTTGTCCACATCTGAAAGTAAGAAATCATAACCAGTTACATATGGAGACCAGTGTCTACTTCTTTGGATATTGGTTATATAAGACAAATTAATTATCATTTTGACAAGACTTGGATGATGGTATGATATTGCCCCCAGCCTTTTTTTTTTTTTTTATATATATAGTTCTATTTACTAACAGATTGTATCTGTTCGTTATTTTGCTGCTTATACTTCACTTTCAAATAAAGCTTTGTTGAAATGGTTAAAAAACCTAGTTGTGCTGTCAAGGTGAACTAACTTGGAATGCATTTAGTTTGAAGGAAATAAAAGAAAAAAGGAATTAGTTTGCAAACCATTCACATAAGTACAGGCTGTGGCACATTAGTAACAACAATGTGACATTTGGACATGTCACGCAAAGAAAAGCACAGGTTTTATATTAAAACTAATAATGGTGTAATTCCATTTAGATATTTCAGTTTCAGGGTCCTGAGGCCGGTGTCACAAAGATATACTTTGACTGTGTCTTAGATGTACCAAATAGTCAGACTTCAGATAGACTGAGTCTGAATTCTGCTGTTACACAAAGCAGTTTAGCTCTTGACTACCTTAAGCTGAACTGTGGTACAATAAATTCTTGGTGAATTAAGACTTTTCAATATAAAAAAAAAGAAAAGGTCAACCAAAGAGCTGCATCCAACCGCTCAGCTCTGTTTACCCCAGCAGAAAATGTTTGTGCTTTGAAAGAATTCAGCAGTTACAAAGACGTTTTACCTGAAGAGTGAAACAATAAAAAGAAAAATCTCATTCAGAAATAAATGGCTGCGGTCTCTAATAACTCTTTCCCTTCGTGTTGCGTTCTCCATAACAATGTTTTTATATGTGAGCTACTTCCCAGCGCAGGTGTTACTGATTACCCTGTTACCATGGTAACATTGGTCTTAGACCTGGGGGTAAGGTGCTTAATGTCTTTGGCTTAAAATGAGTCAGTCTTTATTTTTGTGAAACAGTCTGACTAACCACTGATCTGTGAGCAACACTACAGACCATTCTGAAATATGTTTGTGAATCCAGCCCCTGGTGTTGTGCTGATTGTGACGCCATCACGGCTCACTGGGGCACTTCAGTAGAACAGAGTCTTTGTGAATGTTGTTAGTTCCACCTGTGCTTTTCCTGCTATGACAAGTCAAAATGTCTGCTGGGAAAAAAATATGAGTAGTAAGTATGATGAGTAGTAAGTATGATGTAGGATAGGATACTAGATCATGAGATCATGTGACCACCTGCAGTTTACAAGTCAATTAGATTACCAACTGCCCTCTAGTGGACAGAGCATTCAGGTCCAAAGCAAAATGCTAAAAGTAACGTGTTGCAGTGTTGCTCTCACTGTTTGATTAGAAATTGAAATGAACAGAAACAGACCTGTGCTAGATTGGTCTTATTTCACAGGATGTGAAATTGTAGAATAACTGCTCCAAATATGATGACATGATAAAGGAGATCAATAAATTCTCACGTCGTTTCAGTGTCCTAAACAGGCCTCGTTGATATGCAGAAAACACATCCGTCCTCCCCATTATTTAATTAGTAAATTCGGCTGTGCAAGTGCCGACTGACCAAGTTGGTTGTAATTTATTTTCATCTCCCGCCATCATGCAGCTGCATTGATCTGAAGCAGAGAGGCCATTTGGTCTCTGTGTTTTTATTCACAATTTTCCACAATGTGTGATAGCACAGGCTACGCATGAAAGTATTTCTTTTTTTTACATGTAACACCACAAACCATGTACATCATTTACAAACAGTTCTGTGGTCATTTTAAGTACGCCATATGTACCCAAAGCCCTTCAGTCACTGAATAAATGATGATAGGACAAGAGCAAGTATAAAGGTGAAGTTTTAATCACTGCAGTGACGGTGACTTTGTGTGTTATTACAGCTGTCAGGATAAATCTGTTGTACTGGCCTGAAGCAAGAAGACACATGTACATACAGAGATGATGTGGCTGTTGCCACTGTGGCTGTTATAAATAAGTCTTGTACATTTTGTACAAATCTTGAAGAAGCAATAGAAATGAAAGAAAGCAGAGAACATATAACCAACCACCACACCACAATGGTTTCATTTTCTTTTTTACAGCTGTTATACAATGCCATCAGGAATAATTTGATAATTACTACAGCAAGGTGCATATTCATCAGCTACAGGCTTTAAGAAATTTGGAGCCCAGGGGAGCAAGTTCATGAATGTAATTTATTCCACTGGGCTCCACGGAGGAACAACACACCAACATTAGATCCGACATCAGTGACTTGGTGGAAAAAAACACATCCACAGTGACCATTAAAAAAACACAATCTGAACTGATATCCAATAAAGCTACACTCTGTTCATCATACATGCGCACTGTGTTCATCTCTTCTATATCACAAGGTCATTTTAATTGTTATCAGTATGTCCTTATAAATATAATAAAGGAAGCTTTTGTCATTCCATAAAGGTTAGATGTACAGTAGACAGTATATACAATATATTACATCAAATACTGAAAAGCAATTTAGATATTTCAAGCATTTCCTTCACCACAGTTCTCTCACAGCTTGGTTTATTTCATTAATAACCAAAGAGAGTGAGAAAGAGAATTTATAGTGAACATTTATTTATTAGAATCTTGGCCCCTGCTCCAAAGTTGAGCCCAACTAGTGTTGTCCACAGGATGCTTTCCAGAGGGTGAATCCAAAGACATAATGAACCCTTCTAGACCTTTGTTTGATGATTCCTCCTCTAATTTTCTGTCACCCCTTGACCTGTCATCCAACATCACTGTCATTGGAAAGTTTCCTATAACCTATACAATGGTCCATGACAAAGTATCCTAAAAACTGATGGCATAAAATCTGCTGCTGATATTCATGATCCCATAATGGTACTGGTAGCACACTGACTCATCTACAGTTGTGACTTATGTCCACTTATATAGAAGAAATATCAAAATCCAAGAGGGAGATTGTCGTGAAGTTTACTGAGCATGCTTGTGATTCCCAGAGGATGAACCCTTACCAGGTTGGACTTTGCATGAGCTTCCCCCCTTGCACCAACCCTAGGTCAAAATATCAACATCAAGATCTTGATTGTGACGATATATGTGGATATTTATGGCCCATGGAGGATGAACACTACTGACTGCATCACCCTCCTTTGGTTCCTCCCATCAGGGCTAAACTTTCTTCTTCCGTCATCCTCGAGAGGCCAATAGGTCATCTTTGTACACAACATGATAATGAATGGATTGCCAAGAAAAGTTTCTATGGACGTTACTTGTAGCCACAGGATGAACTCCATTAATTTGGTGCCACACCAAAGTTTAAATTAGCAACTTACACTAAAATAACAACAAAGGATCCTCCTCAGCAGGCGACTACAGGACCACGCTGGCAGCGCAGTGATTGGCAGGCACTCCAATGCGATGGCGGCACTTGAACATCTTCCGTAACTCAGTGCGGAAGCGGTCGTGTAGCCATGCATAGAGGAAAGGATTACAGCAAGAGGAGCTCATGGCACACAGGTGGCACAGAAGTTGTATGAGCAAAAAGTAGCGCTTGTTAATGAGGTGTATGTCTATGTCACGCAGCACATTGAATACATGAATAGGAAGCCAGCACACCGCGAAAGCAGACACCAGAAGTGCAACCAAACGAAAGATCTTTCTCTTCCGAGCTTGTTGAGCACCTGCCTGGTCTCGTGTCCTGTGGCCTGGTGCAACGCAGTTCCTCAGTTTGACAGTGATGCAGAGGTAAGAAACAAAGACGGCTGATAACGGCAGGACATACGTGACCAGCAGAGTGCTGTATGCATAGGCACGTCTTTCTTTCTCTTGTCCCAACCAGAACTCCTCGCAGATGGTGAAGCCTTCCTCTTTGAACTCGACATGGTAGGTGTGGGTCACTGCTGGAGCTACCAGCCCACAGGACAGCAGCCAGATGCCAGTGAGAACAGACGCACAGGTGGCCACAGAGGTGCGCTTCTTCAAGGGATGAACTGTTGCATAATATCTGCAATAAAGAAGAATAGGAAACAGTAGTACTTTTAAATAAAGGCACAAAACCCATGCTTAAATTATGCATATCAATGTTGCATTAGTTTATTAGCTCTAAATCAGTTACGATACTACACATAAATGCAGCACAATGTGCTTAAGAATAGGAAAGCCTTGAAACAGTTACAAAGACGGAGCAGAAACTTTGACGTGTCCAGTCAGAGAAGAAAAAGAAAATAATTTAAACGGCTGATAAAATAACAGTGGAGCAGTAATAATGGTAATAATACTGTCAATTCTCAGTACTATTTCTGCTTTCTGTTCTTATACAACATTTAAGAAGATGGCATGATACACAGTTACACACAGGGTGGGATTTGAACCACCTGTTTTAAACATAAAAATCTCAAGTCTGGTGTAAACACTACAAGCAATGGGAATGCACAACACGACTGCGATACTGTCACCATGACCACTGAGACTGGTGAGCTAAAAGAAGAAGAAGTAATTTAGAAATTTAAATGGCCAATTTGACAGAGACTTAACTGTGAAGAGGATTAAAATGAGGGACAACAGAGGAAAAAATTCTAAAAAAACTTTAAAGAGTTCATGCAGTGCAGAGAGATCCACGCACCTGTCCACGGCAATAGCAGTGAGCGTGAAGACTGAAACATAGACCGTGACTGGCTGGATGAGGAACACCAGATAGCACATCGAGCGGCCAAAAACCCATCCATGTGGGTTGAAGGCGTACGCAAGAGTGAACGGGACGCAAGTCACACACATGAGCATGTCAGAGAAGGCCAGGTTTCCGATGAAGAAGTTGGTGACATTGTGCATCTTGCGGGTTCGGCAGATGACATAGAGGAGCAGGTAATTCCCAAACACACCCACCACCACCACAAGCACATAACAAGGGATGATGAGGGGCTTGAACTTTTGCAGCAGGGCCACATCTGCAAACTGGGAGCTGTGATTGGTGGAGTTGCTCTGCACCGCAACCTCATAAATGTGTCCCTCTGTCTGGTCTCCCGACACAGACGGCTGTGTGCTTCCAGCCAGCACACTGTGATTACCATCCATGGCTGCAGAGCTCAGGCTGTCAGTACCTGGACGGTTCAAAATGCAATAAATCAGGTTTGCAGGTCAGCTGTTACAACAGAACATTAGCGGCCTTTCTAAAGGTCAAACATCTAAATCAATATATTCAATTTGAGGATGCATGCACCATTCAAATGAAAACAGGACCACGACATTTTCATAACAAAAGGCAATTAATACCCACGCTTTTACCAACACCAACATATTGTCGCAGTACAGGGCAAAGAGCACATCATTAAAAGGTTTATAATTATGGAAGTATCTGAATGTGAATAGAAGAGCGGCATAATGTCATGCATTAATGTGCGTATGGAAAATGTCAAATCAAAGTGTTGTTTCGGCATTTAGAGGTCAAACTGTGCTGTTTCAGAGTGATTACTGACCAGCTGATTGTGTTTAGCACTTTGCAGCATCAGCCGAACAATTCAACACGACTGAGATGCTTCATTTTGATGCATTTTATTAAACAGTAAAAAGTAGTTTTGGTCAACATCACACAAGCACGTAGTGGAGAATCTTTAAGATATTAAGAAAATTACAGAGAGGATAATTGTAATATAATATTCCCTTTGGTATGAGATGCAAAATGACTTCATAGCATTGGGTTGATTTTCCACCCAGCTTGCTGATGCAATGTCTGGAATTATTACTATTAGGAAGCATCACAGGAGCAGGACTGATGTCAAAGGATATGTTTCCTCCCACGATGGTCAAATTTCTGAGGTGCAACATTTACTTTTGCACAACAATAAAGAGCGAATAAAACCTTTTATCAAATACGTGTAATGATTTGCTGGCTATCATCAGCAGGATGCTTCTATTTCACTGAAGTAAATTTCTATTGAGTGTTATGGCTGATATGTCTTAAAAACTGACATTTTTTTACTGTTATTGGCTACACACAAATACATTTTGTTGAACTTTTAGCACCTGATTTAATACAATATTGTAACGCTTTTATATTATATATTAAAACGACATGTTGTGGATGAAATAACATAAACACCTTACAGCATATTACCCCTGAAGTTAAAATCAGCTTTATGATAAGTTACTACTGGCTTGAAGTGTTTTTTAATGCCCAGTTAAGAGTCATCCAGTCAGCGTCAGTGAGGGTCTACTTGTGACCAGTTTCCTCTTTGCTAACGTTCTTTTTCCAGTGTTTTGCACATAATTTCATCATATAATTTGTACCTGCTGCATCGACACTGGTGTTGTCAGGCCTCTGTTACTGACACATACTTCTAATTAGTATGACTCCCTGTGACAGAGGCACCTTGGGACCTTTTTCCGTATATTTTATGTCACAATTGATGCCATGACTTATCACTTACAGCAATAATATTCATGAACAGTGTGGAAGAGAGAGATTTTGGTGAACTCTAATCAGAGATTTTGTCCTCTGCTTGCTGGCTGTTAACATTTTAATCATCCCAGTTGGATAAAAGTCACAGTGCTTCAGACAAGTTCTCAAGATCAACATCTGCAGTATGAAGATTTTTGCCAAATTAAGATACAGTGCAGTGAGTGCAACATTCTGCAGTAAACTTAGATGTATTCACTGTACATGACTATAACTTGTAAAGGAAATGAATTATGTATCACTTAATATATATGAAAGGGCTTTTGCTTACAAGTCGAGAATATTGTCTTTTGATGCATAGCTATTGAAGGACTGCTGACTTTGTTGTGCTCATCTTATAGACTGACTGCTGCTACTCATCAGGGGAACGACTCTAATGTAACTGCGGTTCGAAAGATCATATCTGCAGAAATGAAACGTTCAGATTTTCAGTTTCATAGGCAACATAAATGCTTTCATTTTAAAGATGAAACTTTACGGCTTTCCTTGAATATGGTAACACTATGAGCTGAAACCAAGTGGTGCAGAATTTCACAGACTTGGACGTAACAGAGCAGGAAAACAAAAGGAATAAAAATCAACATATTTGTTCTTTTTTTTTTTTAACCCTGATTTATTCCTGTTGGGTCGATTTGTTCAGATTCACAGATTCTGTAACAATCATTTGAAGACCACATTTGATGCTTTTTCCACATATTTATCTCCCACACTGTTATTTGCATAATCTGACTTTATTGAAGTCTAGATATAGGCCTCCGGATTGTGTCATATCAAGAAGTCTTACATAACAGTGGCACATAACGTCTACCAATCTGTACCTCAATACGCATTTAATTACAAAACGAAAAAGTATCGTGGGCATGAACCTTAATCCTCCAATGAGTGCTAAGAGTGTTGCCTGCATTACAACTAAATGGGAAATCATGAAATTCACAGTGTGCCCCTCATGGCAAGTGAATATTGTGCTCATTGGCATGTGAAGGAGGACAATGTGAAAAGAATGTGCTTCATCACAACTCTGAAGAATGTTTTCACTACTTCTCACAGAAGAATTGTACCCCAGTCATCATATTTCTATTCTCTTTTATTCTATTTTCTTCTACATGATTTAGTTGTTTTGTTATGTCTTAGAAAAAATGCACTACTACCTATGACAGGAGGCTTGCAAACAGTCAGACAATAAACATACAAACAAATCCAGATAAAAATCAGCCAGTAACTCACCTGTGTTGGTGTTTCCCAGTGTAAAGTGTGAGAGTATGAGGAGCGGACCTTCCTTGTGCACTTCCCCACAGTGAGTGAGCTGAAGCTGCTGCTGATTTAGAGAGAGAGAGAGAGAGAGAGAGAGAGGGAGAGAGAGAGAGAGAGGTGTCTGTGGAAATGACAGTAAGCCAATAAGATGGCACAGACACATAAAGATGAATGTCAAGGTTGGACTTGATGATGACGTTTGATCTTGAACTGATCAGCTAGTGGTCGGTACAGAGAGATTGAAGGATGAAGACACTTTACAGTAAATATTGATTGTTTGTTGATGCAGTCACGTGTGCATTGGCAGTAGCCTTCTGATTTAACACCATGTTAAAGTGCTGTCAGTGCACTGATTTCAGAAACTGTGCATTCATCATTGATTATGGATGGACGTGGTGCGAGGACACATTTTTGAGCTTTGGCACATGAAGAAGTAAAACAACACATTGCAAGTGATGATTTATCTTATGTGGTGGCATTTTGCTTGACCTTCTAATGATTGATTTGACCAAAGAAATTGTGAATTTTCACCATTTGTCCTTTAAGCTCAGTAAAAAAAAATGGTACGGACGTAAACACGTCAATCCCAACTTAATTTTAGAAGAGCTGAGAATTTGCACCCCATACAATAACTTGATGAGGGTCATTCCAAACAAAATATATTGTAATTGCAAGGACAACATGTGGCACTTTTTGCTTTTAAAAAATTAGCATTTTGAAAATGTCTCCATTTAGAGCATCATGCCCTCAACTCCCACTCAGAAAAGTGAGTGCTTGCAGTAATTCCACTGTCCACAAACCTCCGCTGGATAAAAAAGCTTTTAAGGTGCACTATAATTCACAGTTACATGTTCTTCAGTTGCAAATGACAGGGAAGGGCTAAGATATTTAATTACTTTTTCTGAAAATAATAACAAAATGACCTTTTCTTTGTAGATGGAAGATGAATAGCAGTTGTCAGGCTGCAGTTATGCCTCCAATCTTCTTCCTATTAAATTACATGGACTTAAAGTAAAGCACAACACTAGTCTGTCGTTTCGGTTTTGCAGCATTGAGCACGAGCTGGAAAATTTGCACAAAATGTCAGAAAAAGTCACGGAGGAAAAAGCTCTTTGCCATGAGACACAGCCGGATGAGCCTGGGTGAAGTGAAAGATCACAGATGAAAACAAACAAGACAAACCACATATGGTAAATATGGAAAATAAATCATATGTTTTCTCAGAAACAAAAACATCCACATTTCATATACATACTGTATATACATTATAATAACAGTGCTGTCACATTTTGAATTGTCAAGGTTGCAAATAAGCGAGACACTGGAGAGATAAAAGGAAAGAGAATCAATTTCACTCACCAAGGGGCCAGAAGAAATTTATCCACTGTCACATCATTATCACAGATTAAGAGGACAGCATTGTAGGAAGCAACATGTTTACCTTACAGTTCAGCGCTTTCATCCAGAAAAGCATGTCTGTGGTGAAAAAAAGGTGAAACTGCCCATTAAAAGATGCTAAAATATGTTGATGTGCTGTTGACGCAAAAATGTGATCAGTAGTCAAGGAGATGGCTGTCAGAGCCACACTGGGCTTCATTATTAATTTTCAAGTTTGTTGGAAAAAAAACTCATTTCACGCAAGTGGCACACTTCAAGGTACTTTCACAAATGAGAAACGCAAATTGCATAAACTTTGATGTTTGCATGTAATCATCTCAAATTTGACTTGAAGAGAGTATAATGTAGGAGCTCTTCTGGTGGCAGCAGGCAGGTAATTACATGTCTTGGGAGAGTAAATACTGAAGCCCGAGGTCCATCATAGTTTAAATTGAGTTGTAATGGTCTGTTGGCAGATATTCCAACAGGGCATTGGCATTGGCAGGAGTTGACAATCACACAGTATATGGCTGATTTAGATAAGGCACGGTGTATTAAAGGGTAAAAAGTTCTTACTGCTTGCTGTATTCGTGGGTAAAAGTCATTTATTGATCATTTAAAAACTGATTTTAGGGCTACCAAGTCTCTTGGCTGGTGTTTATCCCTGTCATTGCTTTGCCTTTTAATCAATATAATTACATGGAGCACATGACTATGGAAGTGACGGGGATCACTTTCACACTCGTAGTGATAAACCCACTGAGAATTATTGCCTGACTCTGCAGTTCCTCATAGGAGTGTATCAGCAACACAGCAACTTTAAGCTTACTGCTTCGGTTGTGTGGACAGAATCGAACAGTTATGGTTCGCTCTCACTGCTCTCATAGAGTCAATAGAGTCAATATTGAACTTGATATTAAAAAAAACAAAACAAAAAAACAAGTTTGCATGTAACATTTCTGCAATTTATTTTCATCTAAACATAAATCTGAATTAAAGTTAGGTTAAATGTTGTTGTTGTTGTTGTTAGTTATGTTATATAAATCAACAGAGACATTCAACAAATAACAAAACCTCTTTAAAAAAAATGAAATACAGTAAATGGCCAAAAAATATGTGGACATAGTGTGCACTGTGTTCACATACTTTCTGTTTTTGATTGTTGGCAGGTAAAGTTATTGAAAAGGTTTCATTTTAACAGTAATGGCCAAACCCACAATATGAGGATGAATGCTCACTCTCTTGGATGAGGGCTATTTCACAACATTGTGACGGTTGAATACTCAAGCTCTCATCAGGTTAAAGTTATCACCAAGATGCAAGATCACAGATTAAGATTAAAGGATTTGTAACTTTAGCATCATTTCTCTGAATCCATCAAACATCACTGTTGCGCAACCACAACCACAGTTCAGCTTTCTGTGTACTGTATGAGCATCAGCGCCACTTTGCTGCAGCTGATCACTGTAACACTGAGTGTAAGGCACCGCTAATAACATTCATCTGAGCACTAGAGGAGGCTGTTTACACCAAAGCAGATTTATATAGCGCTCCACAGGGAAAGCTTTGATGCCTCTGAAACTTCTCACCAAGGTGGAGTCCTGACGATCAGAGTGTTTCTGTTCGGCGTGAACAAACCCCTCCAGGACAAACATCTCCGTGCTGTATCTCCTGAGAAGTACAATCTTCCCTTCACGGGACTCATGAGACTGGCAAACTCTTTCTTCACTACATGAAGAGAAAACTCCTTTTGCCACCTGGAGCACAGCACATGGCTGGACTCAAGAATACTGATGTAGGGAGGGCAGACATGATCAGAGGGGACGGTATGATTTCCTTATCCTTTGCCCTTTCCTAACAGTCGGTTCCAACTAATTTCAAAGGAAAGAGTAATTTCTCATTTGCCGCCAGTGGTATCTCATGCAGACCCACAGTGATCCATATTTGAGGACCACTCCACTGATTTTACACATGGACTTGAGTTTACTCGTCACAAGCAGCACTCCTCAGCCCATGAAAGCAGTTATATAATATCTTCTTCTTCTGTGGCTGTGGAGAGAGCGGCCTTAAGTTTGAAAAAATAACCCTGATTATGTCATCAGTGTATCTCTGCTCGAGCTTGAGGCTTGACGCTTGAGGCTATAAACAGTTTTTCTATGGTATCACAGGACTATTACTATATTGCTCATAATGACGATCCCAATGAGAATTATCACCTGACTCCACGGCTCCCTCCTCACTGCAGAGCACTCATTGTTTGGTCTGGTTCAACTCACCCACCGCTCTCATATCTTCTTTTAAACTTTAGCAGGCCAGTGTTTCCAGCTCCTCACCTACCTGCTCTGCACCCAACAACAGACAGCTACACAGTTACTATAAATATACCGTTGACAGCCATGTCTCAAACTGTGGGCACATAAAACCAAACCTGTTTGCATGGTCAGACTCCAGTAGCGGTAAGTGAGAAAAATGAGTTTCGCATTGAAACAGTGAGTCGTGTCCCCATCTTTCTCATGCATTTGGAATGAAGATCAGTGTGTGTGTGTGTGTGTGTGTGTGTGTGTGTGTGTGTGTGTGTGCGTGTGTGTGTATCATACTAACGGATTCCATGTTTCTACTATCCGGTATTGTCTTTAAATATCAGTCTGTCCCAGCAGCTCCCATTGGATTTTGAACCGACCTTTTCTCTTTCATTCTCTCGCTGTCTACAAATAGTTGGTATTTGCATTCCAGTTCGTAACACTCGCAGTTACATGTGCAAATAGCAGCAGTTGAGGTTTGGATTTCATTGTATTCAACTTCATAACAACAGCTTTGGCCTCCCAATGTGACTGTTTTTTTTTTTCCAGAGCCTGTTCCATATTAATGAGTGTGTTATCAGTAGTTCTCTGACCAGCAGTCAGTCAGACAGTCAGTCAGAACTTGGACTCACAGTGTCTCCCTCTCTCTTAATCAACACTCAAGTTCATCTTTTCATCTTTTTATTCCTCTGTGGAAATGGAATTGTCTTATTTTCTATATTCTGTGTTGGTTAAGCCTATAGCCTCCAGATATGGCCTATATATATAAGTGACAGACAGATTGAATGAATGATCATATGTGCATTAAATACTGATTACATTACAATTGAAGTTATGAGAACTGAAAATGATATGATAAAATGAAAGTTTCTAGACTGCAACCATTATCTGCAGGAAAGCTGAGGTCAAGAGGAAATGCTAATAATTCTAGAAACCAGGACGCTGACAGGAGCTCATTTACATACAAAGCTCCAGTTTCAAAGAAAAGACAGCTTCAGCAGTACTGGCTGTCAAAAAGCATTTCAAAATCCCATCTGTCATCTCAGTTTTCTTTGCACAGGGAACTTCCCTCCACCTGCCTGTGTCACTGATCTCTTACTGCATTGTGCAAATGTCTGCTTAATGTCTCAGCGGTCAAACAGGGTGAGCATTTTGTTTGTTTGTCTGTGTAAATTATGAGCTAAATTGTTGTAGCTACAGGCATATGTACATTCGATGCGGCCTTGTGACCTTTATTATTATTCTGGAGAAAAATATGCTGATAAAAGAGGTTTTCTGATGAGCTGAGCTGAAATAATTATGTTTTTTTTTGTTTTGTTTTAATCCATAAAAATCATTTAAGCACAAACAACTACTAATGGCTGCTTATAAATGACTTTGATCCCACTCTCTGACATTTGATTAAAGTAGTAGATCAATATGGAGGAGGAAGACACTGAATAATAACGAAGCACATGGGTTGGACCACATTTCAGACGACGTAATACCATCTGTTCTTGCTTTAGACACAGCTCATCAATTATATACATTATGATCATTATACTATACTTACAGTGCAGATAATTGATTAAAATCATACGCATTTTCTTCAAAACCAGGAGCTCAACTTGGTCCCTTTAATGAAGTCTGCTTTGTCTTTCTCCTGACTGATTACCCTGCATGTACTGTATGTAAGAGACACATGGCGTACTGTAGATATTTGTAGTTGAATCAAAATGAGACTGAGAAATTGTGAGTGGGTGTTGTAACTGGTAGTTCTTTTCTCTTTTTATATTTCACATCTACTTTTTCACGCCACTGAAGCCTAAAATAATGATAACATATGAGTTTCAAGCAGAGACTGCCCCGTTGTCATGGAGGTGCAGATCTCCAGCTTCATCACTGCAGAGACACACTCTGTACCAGGCCCCTCTCGAGTGTGTGACAAAAGCAGCAGATGGTGATTGAAGGTCTACAACACAGCTCTATATCTGATACTCAAGACCCCCTTGGGATCCCAACAGGAAAACTACAGCTAGAAAGCATTCCCGAATCCTTCCCCTAATGGTTACGAGAAAGATTCAGGCGTGACGATGCTCTTTTAAACTACGCACATAGTGTAAATGATCAAATTAAAGATGGCTGGACTCCATTTAGTTGCTTCTGTCATAGTTTGCCGTGGGAGACTTAATGTTTGGACTTTTAGACTCTTGTTTGGACATTTGTTTTATTTCCTGTTTTATTTTGAAATCACTCCCCTTGTGTCTCTCACATTAGATCTACTTCTTGTCTTTGCCCCGTTTCCCTCCTTTGTGATTGTCTGCCCCGCCCTAATGTGTTACACCTGTGTCCAATCACCCACACTTCCCTTGTGTGTTTAGTCTCTGTGCTCCCACTTGTCTCTGTCAGTCCGTCTGTTGATGTCTTGTTGAAATGTTCCCTTGTTGTATCCTGATGAACTCCAGCTTAGCTCCTGTTCACTTTTGTTTTGGATTTTGAGGTAATTGCCATTTCACCAGTTTTGTACTTTTCCTTTTGTTTATTAGAATCCTGGCTGCTCTCAGGTTCTTACTAAGCTTAATTTTATTCCATTTTATTTGAATGAGTTTAGTTTAGTTTTTTTTTTTTTGGCCTCAATTTATATGCGAAGGTCTAATCTGTTTTCTTTTGGAAAAAAAACTTGTTTACAACCCAAAATGCAGCATTCATTTGGCATGTTGCTCTAAATGTCAAGTCAAGAGTGTGATGTTTGCTTGTTTATACCCCTTGGACATCAATTATACATCTTCTTCGGCTTGCCCTTCAGCTAGATGTGTAACCCTTGAACATGGCATGAAAAGAACAGAGGCTGACCTCACTGAGAAAAAGGAATATACTCATTTGGCTCCACATGTTTTGATACTGTTTATTATCCTCTGCATGTTCTTGGTGTATTGGCCTTGGCTCATCAGTTGTTACATTCACCTGTTGCTGCTGTCTGTAGTGAAAGTTAACGTCTGCTTTTCAATGACTGAGTTTCAGTGATTGCTTTCCCTGCATCGAGCAGCAGTCAGTGCTTTACTGCAAAACGGAGAGGTTTACCAGAGTGAGAATTTTGTCCTAGATCAATGATTGAAACTGTTTTGTGTGAGAAAAGATACTTTTTTTTTTTTTTGTTAATTTCTTAAAATGAAAGTAAATTCTATTGACTGAAGGCCTTTCCTGCTTCCACCACATTGCCTTGTGAATTCACCTGACTCTAACCATCTTTCCTTGTTATCTTCTGTCTGCTGTGATTTATAGAGCAAAGGCCTGTCCTCACTTCACCCTGTAGATCTTGCCACATATTCTGCCACATATTCTACCACCTGAGTTTTGTCTTTGTGATCATGCATCAGGCAGCAATGCAGCAACCCCAAACTGTTCTCAGATGTTGGCAGTCTCACTGCGAGTATGTGGAGGAGAAAATTACATTTGTGTTGTTGCTTTGTGAGAGCAATTAAAATGAGACAGTTTGTTTCTTCTCTGCTTGACTTCTTGACTTTGATGAAAAGTTTCTGTAGAAACTTAAATGAGAGCTTTAGAGGAGCCGGAAAGTAGATTTTCTTACCTTTGGACAGAAGCAGGCTAAGTGTTTCCAGTTTTTGTGCTAAGCTAACCGTCTTCTGGTTGTAGTGTCATACTGAACAAAAGCGGATACAAGTGTCAGTGACATCACTCTCTACATCAGGGATCTCCAACAGGAGCTACCAGTAGCTCAATCCCTGTTTTAGAGTAGCTCACCAAAAGTCTGTACAGACCATGGAGGCATAGTTCAAACTTTAAGCAACACAAGTTCACTCAGTAACTCTTCTCCAAATGCAATTAAATCAAATAGACATACACCCCCACCCCTCTCCAACACCAAATCATTATTTGTCAGTCAAATGAGTTAAGCTGTCAGGTTTGTTTACATCAGATATGCTGTAGGCGACATGCAGTGATGGAAACTCTTTTGATAACAGAAAAGATATAAACTAAAGTTTTCCAACAAACAGGAAATATGTTGCCATGGAGGAAGGGAGTGAAGCTGCGGGCTTCAACTTGACATTTTGTAAAGTTGGAAGTGTACTCATTTATCTTTTTTAAATTCCTGTTTATGTACCATTGGATGACAACTATCACTGGATTACTGACTGAGGAGCTTATTTTTTTTCTCTTTATGGATGTTTATTTGCAGTGGTTTCATGTCTGTGTTCAGGTTTGAGTGTCTGATGTGCGTTTCAGATGTTTTTGATATTGATATTTGAGAAATTGTTACATTGTTCTTCATCTGATTTGGTTTGGAGAGCATTTTGTTATATGTGTGAATAAATGTAACCAGTAATACAAGACATGAGGAGCTCTCTGCCACTTTTACTTAGTCAAAGTAGCTCTTAGAGTAAAATGGCTTGGAGACCCCTGCTCTTCATAATGTTTTCACACTGAATGCAGTTAGTGTTGACACAATGATGGTTTATCCAAAGTAAAAACTAATTTTAAGCTACACTGGATGATAAATCAGCATTATTGGTTATTCTTTTTCCAAATTATCATATAAGAGCTGTTATATCAAAACATCTTGGTCCAGAGTTCGTATATGTTAAATATATATATATTTTTTTAAAAACTTAACATCTTGGATATTTCACAACATAAAAACATTAAACCGATACTGACACTTCTGCTCTACAGGGATGAACTGTTTTAGTTTTAACTTTCAAACGACTAGATCTTATCTTGATTTCTTATTAACTTATTGTCCTTTATCCTTTGGTCTTGGTGCTGCATTTATGTGCCCTGTGTTTTTGTTTTTATGCATTTATATCCCACTGCTGCATAACCAATCGCCCTCCTGGGGATAAATTGATTCACTGATGATTGCTTCACTTTTCCACATGTCTAACTCCAAGAAACACAAACTGCACCAGGGTTGAACTGAAAGTTGCATTGCTTTGACTTAACTGAAATAGCTGTCGTCCCTGTTTTTTATGATTTAATCAAACTCCTGTTATGTCTCAGCTTATTTCCTGTTACCACCTACGTATATCAGCAGCTAGAAAATTGAGCATACAGCATTCATTAGGACATAATGCATGTCATTGTGTTCATTCATCTATGCAGGATTCATTAAGCTGTGAAAATTGATTTGAACAGTGTGACCTTGTGCTCAGTACATTTCTTGAACCATTGCTGTCCCCACTTTGTCTTACACTGCTGGAGCTTTCTTACATTTATCAAGGATGTCCTGCGCGTCACAAACCTCGGAGAACATGTTTTTAATTAAAAGTGAGTGTGCAGATGTATAAAATGAGACACTTGAAACCTTGGCTGTCTTTGCATTGAGAATAGTTGATAAAGTGCTTTCCCTTGGCACGGTCACAGGTCTGGTTCATTAACATGATTTATGTCAGTCCTATTGAAATGTTCTTTTTAAATGGTCTTTTTAAAAAGTGCTTAATTGCATCGTGTTTTACAATGCACAATGAAAAAACAAATCCTCTTTGTGTTTAATAAATGGACTTCATACCATGAATTCAAATAAATGCAGGTGCTTGTAAAAAAAGCATTTATACTGACGCAACTATTTAAAAATGTTTAAAAAAATTTCATCTGATATTTGTACACTGGTGACTACAGTTGGTGGAAATAAGGGTAAAGAGGCAAAAATCTTGCACAAAACAGATATGCGATTGAGATGACGCCTCAGCCTCGATCAACTTGCCAGTTGCCTTGAAAACCTCTAAACGCTCGACAGAAAAAGACATAAATGACGGCATTTCTGTCTAATATGATGAATAATCAGCTTGAGGGTTTAGAGATGTTGTTCCTTCTTCATGTTTACGCCACAGAGTGTGTCCAGAGCCTGTGGGAGCACATGCCAGGTTCAAACAGAGGGGAGTCGGGCTCATTTTGTCCAAGGACAGTAGTTATTCTGGTTCCACCTAGTGGTCACCTTGACTACAACCACTGCACATTATTTCCTAGGCTTATTGCTCTCTGATGGAGCTGTGAGTTTGTATGAGCTATGGGACGTCCTCCTTAAATTGATTAGAGCCCACTTTACTGCCTCCCCAAATATGGCGAGCATCCCGTTAATGTAATTGAGTCAAATGACACGGGGCTGACTCGACAAATGAGGAATTGCAACTAATTAAGCAAATGGACTTCACCGATCGGACAGTGATGAAAATGTTGGGCTGTAACAAGAGTGAGAGCTGGAGGCCAATAACACCCATATTTTATGTTTTTAAAGATGTGGAGGGTATATATCTTTCTTTTTAACTAATACCATAAATTAATCCTTAACACATGATCAATAACAAAAACACAGATGTGTGTAAAAGGTCACTGGTCTTTGGTTTAATTGGTATTACAAACAGTAAAACAAGGCACTGTGGTCAATCAGTGAAATGTTAAGGCCATGGAAGAAGAAAAGATAGGACACAGAGAAGAGGTCAACAACAACAAAAAGCTCATGTGGTCTGCAGAGTAGAGACATAGCTGGCGGTTGCTCTGATGTTTCTTTTACTCGCCTCCACACAGCTCCAGCAGGATTTTGCGGTAGTCACCAGATGTGTCTCCCTAAGCAGTGAGAGAAAGAAGTGAGAGATTTCAAAGGAACAGTGTTGGGAATAACTGAACGTTGTTGTTTCTTAAAGCTGAACCTTTGGCCAATCAAATGAAACAAAAGCAGTGATAAATTACAGCCTCATCACATTTCAAAGCTGCACTGAAGCGCCACATAAATTAGAAATTCCAATTATCATTATTTCACAGTTGATGTATTGCAAAGCCTTTACTGACTACAATATTTCCCCCGTGTCTAGTATCCGGTGCTCACCTTGATGAAGGAGTAGAGAGTCTTGCCATACATCTTCAGGAACTGCGCCTTAATATCCAACATGTCAATCTCAGCCCTGGCAACCATTATTCTGATGAGGACAGTGTCTGTGGTGCCCAGCCCCTGGCAAGAGGGAGAAACACTTTATACTGTGTTCAACTGTGCCTCATGAAGTATGATAACATCAGTCTGCTTTTATTATGCCTGGTGTACAGTAACTACTGTAATTATGTTTAACCATTATTCCCTGTATATTCAGCTATGGTGCATAGAAAAGTCAACGCAATGAGAACAAGTTTGTGATGCATCTTTTCAGGAAATGGTATAAATTACATTGATCAGAAAATAGCACAAAACAACGGGGGACACGAGATTGAAAATTAGCAATCGCTATGCAGCACATCAGTTTCATGCTCTGTGTTGGAAACTATGTTGAACTGCATTGTCTCTATCAATTAAAACAAAGCTGAAATTAAATTTAAGGTTTTTACTGAATACATTTAATTTATTAAGTAGAATTCAGGAAAATATAATTTTTTTCTATTACATTTTTTCTAAGGAGAAACAAAGGAAATTGCAGATATTATGTACAGTAATGTAATTTATATCGATGGCTATACATTACAGTATAGTAGCGCCATTACAAGCAATAAATATTTACCTTCATTGATTTGTATAATCGCTCCGCAAAGAATGCTGGCTTGTTCCTCATGCATTTCACTGCAACGCAAAAACAAATCCCAACACGTAAGATGCAATGCTTTCACAACAGTAACTTCAGTCATATGGTGTGAACTGAAACGTCTGGCCCCTCTTTTGACTCAAAGCTGTAGTAACACAAATCTCTTCACAATAAAGGGAAAACACCAACAACAACTGAAGGCTCAAATCACTTCCACCAGACCTCTACGATGCAGTGTCAACAGCTGAATAGCAGCTTCACAACATTAGTATGTATTGCACAGTTTTTATAAAGGTGTTCCCATTGTTTGACAAGATCATCACACCCTCTGCAAGAAAGTTCCGAACTGTTTTACATTTTGTTGACCTCTGAAGTACCAGGCAGTCACTACAGAGTGTTTCTTCACTAAATTTCCCACAGACCACTTGGTAAACCAGCAGCAGGTGCTATACTGTATGATATTTCCTTTTATTTTCTGTCTATAAAGCTTGAGTTGTTGTGGGTTCCGGCTTTTTCTTTGTCTGTGCTCCTTTCAACTTAAATGTTAACAGCTGTATTTAACAGGGTTGATCTCTCCTGACATGTATTAGTAGGAGCAAGTCACAGAAGAGACAGACCTATGGCCAGGAAGACGTCCTCCAGACAGCCGGACATCTCCCTCTTAATACTGTCCTCGATGTCTCTTCCAGAAATCTTCTGATACTCCTGGAACACTGAAGGAGGAAACAATAAGATCAAAATTATAATTTCATTAAGTTAAAGAATACATCTGAATGACACACTGATCATTATTGAAGTCGTGACACGACACACAACATGAATGAAAGGTGTTTCAACAGAAAGAGTGACTTTGTTCCTAAAACTCCCACAAGGGGTCAGGCTTCTACATGACTTCTGTAGCTACTTTTGGTAAAAGGAAGTATCATCACATGACACACAACACTAAAAAAATCACAGGGATATATGGTCTGCAGATTTGAACATGAAGTAAGAATACCTCGTAACAGATGGTTTTGGTTCCTCACACAAAGCACCGTGAGGAATTTAACCTCGTCTGTTCCCCATCGAGCTTCACCAGCCTCGTAGATTTCCTACAATCACAGGAATTTAAAAATACATACATGGAGTGATAATTTAAACACAGCCTTTTATCAACAGGTCTCAACCTTTACCTTGGCATCTAGAACAGCCTGAGCCTCGTCCACTTTATCGCTTTCATCTCGTCCAGCCTGCAATGTAGAAAACACAGCAGCTTCAGATAAGATAAGCGTAGGATTGCTTCCCGTGGGAGGCGAAAGAAGAAGAAAAACTGGTAGAAAAAATACAGAAGTGACGATTCTTCCTTCTTCCTTAAGCAAACAGAAGTTAAGAAAAGTTTTCAACCAAAGTTGCTATTAACATTTTACTTTAAAAATGTAATGAATCAAACTGAATTTAAATTTTAATTCTATGTGATCTATAATAATGTGCGTTTAAAACATCCACATGACCCAAGCTGAGAGAGGTGACGGGCTGATGTTTGCTTACTGTGAGTAAAGAGACCAAAACCCTCTGGAACATTCCAGATGTGTCTCCACACACGGCGTCTTCCAGGTCCTTTCCATATTCTGCCACAAAGAAGACATGACAAAATTATAATACAGAGCATGTGATCTAATGCCTGTTTGAAAGAAAATCAAAAACAAGCCGACAGCCACCACACACTGCATGACTATGGATATATATATATATATGGCTATATATATATATATATGTAGTGGCTCACAAAGTTTTTATGGCTAATGCTGTGGCCACCTGATCAGTATAAAACCAATATTCACTCTCTGTTTAGATTTTTCTTTTGCTTCTCACAAACTCCTGAGAAATAATATCTTTGCTATAAGTTGAAATACTTTCACCAGTCAGTCAGTAAAATTGTCTAGCATGTGGTGAGTCCTTTAAAATCAAAACAATGAGCTCAGAGGGGATAAAAGGGTCAGCGGGAACTCTGGAATTTCTGTCATTAGGAGCAACCACATAAACAATAATGCGATTTTATGTTAAGATCAAAAATATTGCTTATTGCAGGTTATAAGCCAGACTTTTCTATGAGATCAGTAAGATGAAGTTCCAATAATATTCATTGTGTTGTGATCTAAACTCACAAACTATGCTGGTATAATCGGTAAAAAAGAACATGAACATGTAAGTAATACCGCAAAGCACTACACCGATGATTCAGTGATGTGCATTAAAAGACAGAGCTCCTTTCAAAATACTTGCAGACTACTCTAAGTGCAACCACATAAGAACATATAAGCAAACAATAAACGGCCACAGAGAGGTTGCAATGGCTTTTGTGAATAATTTATGCCGTCCACTGTTTTCTAGTAACGCTTAGTCAGTGGTACACAATATCAGATGTCATGCACAAGCCCATAGGCACTGGGGGACGGTGAGATATACCATGACCTGATGTCAGAAATTCTGCAGTTACCTTTCTTGTAGAACGCATTGATGGTTTTTATTTCAGCGTTCGTCCTTGAAGCGAGAATATCGACGAGACACGCCTCTTCTGTTCCAGCCCCCTGCGATGAAATAGTAAGGATGTGTTAAAACGAGATATCAGGTGGTGGTGTGATGCTTTTCTGAGAATTATCTTTAAGGATAAGGCTGGTGATATTCTATATTGTTTTTAACGCGCACAAATCCCAACAATGTGCCAGTCAGTCTGTCGATACTTCCCGATCTCCCCTGTGGCTCGCAGCCCCAGCCCCATTTTTTCCTACATGCACTGATGATCACAAATACAAACTGCTGGGCACTATAGTTTTTAGTACGTGCTACTCAAACAGGAGTTAACTGTATATGTGTTGGGGACTATTTTCAGCTGTGGGATAACACAAATTTGGTGAACTAGTGAGTATTTAAGGCAGCAGGATAGTGTATGTGGGATTGTTTGACTGTAATGGGGAAACATGTCACACAGTGCAACAGTGCGGCTCACTGATGTGCTTTTAATAGCTTTTGGGCAACAATGGAGCTCTGTGGCTCAAAGTATTATGCTATATCAGGCTTTAGCTAAACTTGTTCATTGTTGGTTCTGGTCTTTTCAGGAGGTTTTCATGGCAATAAGAAAAATATAAACTATCACCAGACTTATCCTTTAAAGACAGGACACGTGGATAACACACACTGACCTTCATTGCATTTCTCAGCTCATAAGCATCGTACACAGGTGCCAGCATCAGCAGACCTAGAACGACACTCCTGAAGTTCCCACTGAGCTCAGACGACAGCTCATCGGCCAGGTCCTGCAGGGCGAGGCAGGAACAGACGGATTAACGGGGAAACAGTCATTCCCAGGAAGTCAGTGAATTAAATACAGGGTTTGTGCTGCCAACGTGGATATTCACACCTTCCAGCGGCGGGATTTGTGTGTCCGCTAGAGGGTGTGGTTTCTGAACAAAACTTTTTGTGAACAGAGAAGCTGTTCCACACAACTGGCCAGTGTGACCGCATGTGGGCGTCACCATGTGCAACATGACTCACTCTTTCTGCCTGCGAGGATTCCACTCACAAGCTTTTCTCTCTCTTCAGTTCCCTCAGAGGAACTTTCAGATAACTTCATCGACCCCTTACCAGACACAGCGCAGCGAGCTGGTCATTAACTCATTGGGTCAATACAATAAACATCCCAGACTTCCCTTTTAGTTAACGCATTGATCCACATAATAATGAAGCAAAGAAACGGTCAGTGTGGGCAGCAAACTTTCCCCTTTTTCTACAGATTACAAGACCGTCTCTGTCCTGGTCTTTGTTTACAGGTGGTACTCATTTCTGCTTTATAGTTAATAGTTAACACATACATTATCAGCGCTTTGTTAGCACAGTCAAACCCCACCTAAAGTGAAAAATGATGAGCCTGTATGCAGTGGATGAGAGGCTAAGAGGTGACACCTCCCCTGCTGCTGCCAGAAGTCTCTTTTAAGTCAACCTTTCAAATTCTTCTGGTTTTCGTTTCTTTGCTTATTTATGAAAAAAAAAAAGTTTCATTCACAATTAGGCAACTCGTTCAAAACTCTCACCTTCCCAACTGCTTGTTTGAAGGCCTCTTTGATGCGCTGCCTTTGGGCAATAGTACGGTGTGATAGGACATCGACGACGGCTGCCTCATCAGTGCCTGCAAGAAATATCATAATACTGAGTCGTGTGAGCTTGTCTGCTGTTAATGTTAAATTTCTAATACTGTAAAGATTACATATGTCTATTCCCGGAAGTCATTTAAGAGCAGAGTCAGACACCAGCGCTGCTACCCTGGAGATGATCCTTACACACATTGTTTGTTGGCATCGACACAGAAACCATCTGTTTGTAATAGAGCTCAAAGTAGAGTCAGGGGGAGAAGATTATGCTCGCAAACCCTAACAGCATCAACATTCCTCGCCATACAATTTGCTGACAGAGAGAAACGTGTGATTGTTACACACTCCTGAATGTTTGTTAGGATGTACCTCTTTGAGCGGTACATACCTGCTAACATGGTTTCAGAACAGGGCGACCCATAATGAGGGTAGTCCTCTTACTGCTTCACGCACGATCAGCGAAATCAAGATTAATTTACACTCTATATCATGAGTGAAGAGGAAGCGTTACTATACAATGTGAGGTGAGGCAAAGTATGAGGACACACTCAGTGAGTGGATGGACTATAGCAAACTAAAAGCTGCCATGACAACGCCAGCACTTAGCAACTCTGCAGTTAGTTTTTAAACTTTCCTGGAGAGGAGGAGAGAGACCGAAGAAGAGAGTAATTATATTTTTCTTCCATGGAGACCTGGCCTTAAGGGCACAGTAAGACGTATCTTTAGCTTAATGATGGTTTCTGGATGACAGTGGCTGGATCACTCACCAGCTCCCTTCATGGCTCCTCTAAGCCTCTGGGCATCTGCCTCTGGGTCAAACCCAGCCGCCTCAGTCACTGTTCCACGGTTTCCGATCTGGTCAAAACAATTTAAAAATGACATTATTACAGCAATTCAACTGTTAAACATATAAACAAAGACAAAGCTTTTGAGTGGACGAGAGGTGTTTCGCTTATTCGCCGCTTCACAGCGCAGAATGAATGAAGCATAGTACATGCAAAGTTTGACACTAGGAGGCTATTTTCACACTGATCTGTTGAAGTTAGACAGATTTTTTTCAAACTAGACTGCTTGTATGTCTTCAAATGAATCAGGAAGGGACATTTAAAAGCTAAATAACATTAATTGTGGCAAATGGCAAAGTGTAAGGTAAATACAAGACACAGGACAGTTATTCATCTATTCATGTGACAGAATTAGAAATGCAGGACAAAGTTGAAGAGCTGTGAAAACAATTTTTTTTAGGAATTCACTGTGAACCTTTTGACAACTAGAGTTGGGCAATTTCAGTTGAAATCTCAACGATCAAAAATAGTTTTTACACTATCAATGTACTGCATTCTGACTTTTTGCATTATCTAAAATAGTTCAACTGCCAATTGCATTGAACTGCAAAGTAGAATCATGAGTAACATTAAGAAGAAAGTCAAACTTAAGCATTAAAATTGATTAAAATTTTATACCATAATTTACATCTATATCTAGCATGAAACAGACATGACATCAGACCTAAGACTTTACTTTACATCATGGGTTGCAATGGCATTTTAGCATTTTATTACAATATAATGCTGATAAAATATGAAACATTATAAGATTTAATTGCTGTGCAGCCCAATTCAAACGAACAAAACAAAACAGTCCACTGTCCAGTGCAGAATCTCTAGGCTACTGGTCAGGCAAATACATGTAAATGTTGTCGGACACAGCATCTATGGGAACGACTTACCGCTGCCATTGTAGAAAGAGTATAGATTTCCAAACTGGAGGTGCAGAAAGCTACAAAAGAACAAATAAATAACACTGCTACGTCAATTGCACAAGGTTAACACATGAAGATGAAATGAAGGGCAGCATCAGGTTTAGGGGCAGCAAACAGTCCCTGTGTTGAATGTGACCCTCATTAACCTCTGATCAATATTGTATGCAGTTCATCATCTCAGAGAAGGCCTCTGTCACACACATTTGCTCAAGGGCTCTCGTGTCCCTCGTCTGTGCAGGCTTCCCAGGAGTTAATCTCATTAGTCTAGTGTTTGTTTGGACACACCTGTAATTGCTCCACTGAGAGGAAAGATAGTGGAGGTTCTCTCTTACCCGTTTACTGACCTGTAAGGATCACCTTACATCATATATCTGTCAAAATCTATTTAGTTAAAATCATTTTGAGAAGACCTGGATAGATTACAAGCCATTGTGCAAGTGCGTCCACAGCTAAGATGTTAATTAAAAATGTTAATTATTACTAACCAGAATAAAACAGAGACAGGTACTAAAACACAGCGACCTGAATGAACTCTGTGTGTAGGTCAACAGCCACACCTGAGTGGTCTATTATGTAAATACAGCACAGGTGAGTCCGAAATACACACTTCACACCATATGTGTGGACAACACGCTGTAAAGACAAATGATAAATGACAAGTGATAAATGGCGCGAGTATAACCTTCTTTAGACAAAGTAACAACTTGTAGCAACAAATTCACATTTGTGTAAATGTGCACATTGTATTCTCCAGTGCTTGGAGCTGTCATTTAAATGGAAAAGTCAAACTTCCTAAAGTTAGCACACGTTTCCCGGTGAATGGTCTTTAATTCTCACATGCATTATATTCATATTTACAGGTTTCATTCTTCCAGACGAGTATAACGTTAGCGAGCTGTATGGAAATTGAGCAATAGTAGTAAAAGTCTATTCGTCCTCTACTGTACGTTAAAAGCAAAGACTGAAAAGACTTTACGCTGTAGAATTATTGTTCCAATGTTATTATTGCAGCTGAAATGTATTCCCCACAGCCGTACAAATCTGGACCACAATGAGCGTAGTTGAGATCATAAAATACAAAGGAAAAAGTCGCATCAAAAGTGAATCAGGAAGCAGAGTACTTTGCTGTTTAACAGTTAACTTGGCTTTTAGTTAGAGGGCACACCCTGCACCCAGAGAACCGACCGCCTCTGCCTGAGCGCTACTCTGTCAAATGAAATACCACTAAACATCTCTAAAATATGAATGACCGTGAACTGACCCACACCTTACCTGTCCTGGAGACAATTTACTCTGCGGTGCCCGACAAGAGGGTATTGAGTCCTGGTCTGAGAAAGTAAAGCTTAATAAGCTACAACGTCCCACCCACTTGGATGCAATTTTTTTTTTTTTTTTTTTTTTTTTTTTTTTTTTTTTACAGGATCCTCCTTTAGCGTGCACTTGCGTGCACAAGACCTACTGCTGCATTTAGGGATTATCGAAAAAATGGGAAAAGCTCGCTTCATGCAGTAAGTCACTTTATAAATAGCTTCAATTGGCTATTTTATCGTGCTATACGTTTGAAGGGGGCAAAGTGGAACAAAATACAAAAAATGTGCGTAGTTTTTTTTTTATTAGCTGAATTAAAGTTAATATAGATTTTTACCTAAACGCAACCCGCTAGTGATGCTGGCTTTGCGGCCATCTTTCCACTGGTTTGTTGAGTCCTCTATAGTTATTTTTATCAAGTGGACATATCTAAGCCCTCGGTTATTTCTTATGTATCCGACTCAGAACTGAAAGCAGGCTGAAGGGAACTGTCTTTCCCATCTGTTTCGAATAGTGGTTTGACCGATATGTCTTTGAACGCAGCATGTGATGACCACATACGCAAGGGGGAAGGGGGAGTGGAAAGGAGGGGGGCTGCAGTTGCGCTCTGAACTACAATACCCATATTTCCGTCCGCGCGTCAACAGCAACAGCTAGGATGTTGCGATATCGCAGGCAGCCGAAGATTGCTGTGGTTGCAGAGATTAGGCTGCTGGGTAGAAACCTCCGTGTAATGTTTTGGTAGATGTCAAATTCTGCGGTTTCTGATTTGCAGCTACAGTTGCGACGGACGGACTCTTCAGTTTCCCGTCGACTCTGCGCTTGTTTGTATTGAAGAATAGCTGCATCGGGCGCTAATGCGTTAGCAAACTAAAAATCACTGTTTTATTGTAAATGTAGGCGAATAAATGGCTAGAAAGGCAGCTATGTGGCAACAAACGGTCGCTCCACTTGAATGAGGATGGAAAGATTTTCTCGGGCAACGCTATCGCACAAGTTACACGTCGGATACATCGCACTCGGAGACATTATCTTCAGAGGATAACCTGGATAACCTTACACGAAATGTCATAGCGCGTAAGTAGCTAGCACTTAGCTAGCTTAGTAATGGCTGGACGAGATGGAGAAGGACCTAATGTTATCAGCAGCAGCCGACCATGAACAGCTGGATGGATAGCTAAAGAAATACTTTCTCCGGAGATGCTTTAGCCTCCTGGGTGGTGTAATTCACTTACATAACAGCTAGTCGCAGCCGCTCTAGCTATCATCAACTGGCTTGTGTTGGCAAGCAAATGGGAAATTTGCCACCAAAAATCTGGGTTGTCTCAACATCATCATAAGTGACAAAGGCATCACTGCATGTTTTGAGGCTGCAAATAGACTCGCTTGAAGCGTCAGATTCGTCAGGTTTACAATCTGACCTGCATTGGTGCAATAATTCACTGCACAGGAAACAATCAGCTCTCCTGTGTTTCTGTGACTGAAGCCGCAAATACTCCCCCTGCCATTTCGACAACATGAGGAAGTTCTTTGATTCTCGTCGGGAGTTGGTCAGCTCCGGGCCTGGTTCTGGAGGAGGCGGTGGCAGCTCCGGGTCCAGTCATGCAGGCGGAAATTTCATTGGACGAGCCTTCACTGTCGGGCGACACCAAGTCACTGTCGAGGAGATTATAGCTGAAGGTGAGATGAGGTTGCACAGACCAGATGATGCCAATTTTTTTTCTCCTCTTTTTATTTTCATGCATGGTGTTGCTGTAATAGTATGATGTGTGTATTCCTGCATGCCCAAGCCAAATACATGAGTCACATGACAGTACAGGGATGTAACCTTATACCATCCCCACAGGAATGATGGAGCTTTGCATCTAGTCTGTGTATCTTGGATACATAAATGCAAAACAGAGGCCTACTGCTTTCTCTTAGCAGCACTCAAGCTGTAAATCATACAATTGTTGGATTTCTTTGTAGATACCAGTGGCAGGCCCTTCTCTAATGCTGTTAGACATCAGAACAACATTACTGATGCAGAAATAGAGGCCTGTGCTTGACTGAAACAAAGTCATTTTATTTACCATTTTGAACCCAGGAGCACAGCAGCATGTTATTCTTCTATTTGTAGTGTTTTAAATAACAACTGTTGTCAATCTCAGGCATTCCTTCACACTAACACTAATTTTTCTAGACCACAGTCTGTGGTAATGATGTCTGCCTTACAGAATTAATCAGTGCGTCAGGCTGCTAACTAGTGAAGAGTTTAAAACCAGTGTCCAGTTTTTAAATAATGTAAGAAGACAGTTTTTTTGCAATTGACAAGAATGTCTGCACTTGCTGTATTAAAATATGAACATTAGAAGTGGTGTAGACCCTCGACTTGCACCCAGGTTCATAGGTATCTCTTGCACATATATAGTGCCACAGTGACATACGATACCATTTCACACAAGGTGTCAATTCCAGGATGCAGTATTAGTCGCAATGACTGCCTGAAATTGATGACTCTGTCACAACCACAACTCGGCAAAGTGAATTTGTGGGCTGAGATGTACCAGATGGTTAGGCCTCAATGTAGGCCTCTACTTAAACCCTGCAGCAATGACATGACTAATACATAACGCTATAAGGCTGCACCATTTGGCCCTGGTCGTCCGTATTGATGAAAGGCCACACACACACACACACACAAATTGCAACAGTTGTAGAAGTGATTAGGTGTAAAAATGAGCATGTCGGCCAAATTTCCAAAATCATGATGCCCTAAGAAAGCTTGTGAGAATGGTGTCATGCAAGATTTGTCTTATTGTGATATTGATCACAATTAGATATGGTAACTATCTTTAAGTGTGTGACAACAAGCATGTTTTTTTTGTCCCAACTGTTCACTGTCAGTTTTGCTGACATGGCTATCATCTCTTCGGGGACTGACAGTTTAATTTGGTCTCTTTCTCAATCCTGCAGGTGGCTTTGCAATTGTGTTCCTTGTGCGAACAAATCAAGGGGTGCGTTGCGCCCTGAAGAGGATGTATGTCAACAATGAGCATGATCTGCAGGTGTGCAAACGCGAGATTCAAATAATGGTGAGTTGCAGAGATTAATCATTTATCTGCTCGCTCGCGTGGTTTTGTATTTGGGTAAAACCACATGAAGGCAACAACATAGCAAATGTCGGTTGAAACCTAAGTTGTGCACATTTCCACACACACATTCACAAATGAAGGATGTCTTATTCTGTCCAGAATAACTAAGAACAAGTGGTGAATTCAGCCTGCAGTGGTGTTGTTCTGTATTTATTCATCTGGTTCTTGGTCAGCTTTGTTTTTTTGCATATTCTGCTCTCCTCGACTGAGATGTGTTGTAGAATGAGTTGTGGGGATATCTGTATGAACATGAATTCTTAAAGGACTATTCAGTACCTTGATAAGATGTTATTTTTAAGTATTCATTGTTATTCTAGTCCTGAAGTTGTAGTTGTCCTCCTGTGGGCTTCTGACAAATTTATAATAAATGATACCTGTTTGCTAACATAACATAAAACTAAACTGAAGATGTTTTTGGTATAAATTCGCCGCACATAAGGATCACATTGTGGTAAAATGGAAGAAGACTGTTCTGGCGCTGTCAGACCTCTTGACCTGTTAAAATCCAAGAGCAGAAGTGGGATTTATTTAGTCTATAAATAGACATGTATGCCATGGTAGCCTCCCACAAAATGTAATTTTTCTATCAGCAGGAAAGTCATATTATAGTCTTTAAGCATTTTTGCAGCATGCACTGAGTTCACGGTCTGTTCACAGAACTCATATCTGAAGGAACACTCAGGAAGGAAGGAAGGAAGCAATGGATGTTCAAGTTTTAGAAGAGTGGCATATCTGTGGCGTATCTTTGAAACCAATGCTGACATTTGGTTCAAAGATAATGTCTGATGTCACTCATGGTGTTTCCTTTACCTCTCAGTCTTTCTCATACTCACTCACTCTCTCTCTCTCACACACACACACACACACACGCACACACACACACACACACACAGGCAGGTATAGACTGGCAGTCCCTCACCTCAGCATCAGTACTTGACATTTTTTCATTACCTAATAGATTCCTGATTTTGATGGCCTTGCACTGCATCTCGTCTCACACTGACCATACTGAATCAAAGGCTTATGGCATTAAAATTCCCAATGCGCACTTTGCAGCAAAATATGGAAATATTTCTTCCCTGTCCCCCGTTTTCTTGGTGTCACAAATCATTTTATTTTACTTCAACACTCTTAACTAATCACCTCAACAGTCACATTGTATGAGCACACTATGCAGCCGCTTACAGTAGTTGCATGCTGCTGTGTTAATGCTCTTGAACGTGTGTTTGTGTTCTTGCAGAAAGACCTTGTCGGTCACAAGAATATTGTTGGTTATCTGGACTCCAGTATCACAGCAATGGGATCAAGGGATGTATGGGAGGTTCTCATACTTATGGACTACTGCAAAGGTGAGTGAGTGAGTCGGGGACATGGGGTGTGGCTGCAACCACATGCTTTCATTATAGTGATAATTAGAGTTTGGGCAGCAGTATGTTTGTGCTGTTGGATGGTAAAAACAAACAGTTATTGTATAATAAATCCGACCAACATCTGTTTTATAATAGAATAACACACACACAAGTTGAGATTCAGTCCGGTCCCAGTTAGGTTAATGACCCATGTTGTTTGTGCTGCTGTGTAACTGGATCTTGTTTTGCAGGAGGGCAGGTGGTCAATCTGATGAATCAGAGGCTGCAGACTGGTTTCACTGAGGCTGAGGTGCTGCAGATCTTCTGTGACACTTGTGATGCTGTTTCTCGTCTGCACCAGCGCAAGACACCTATCATCCACAGAGACCTAAAGGTGACACATTTTGCCACTTTTTTGCCCCGTGAGGTGCTCTGTTCTGCAGTATGTAGGATAGTACAGGCAGGTCCATTCTCTGTAGACACAGGGGCAACACCTACTGTAGTTCACCGGGCTGTGATGTCTTTTGAAGAGTCATGATTGATATGTTTGTGTGGGGTTGGTGCTGTGTTTAATTATGGATAGCTCTTATAGGAGGAGAGGGGAGATTGTCAGTTGTCAAAATACTCCAAACACTGCAGAGTCCAGTCAACTGCAGTGTGGCCTTCGCTTTAATTTTGAGTTACTGTCACTCAGAAGTTTTAATCCATATGGAAACATGACTTTTTATTGCACAGCAGATCGCTTGATTTACATAAAAAAATCGACTTCGACTTGATGTGTGTTTCAGTTTTCAGAGTTATTAGAGCATGATGAAAGGAGCACGTCAATTTTCACTCTGGCTTAAATCTGCATGTCACAATATGAAGATGGCTGCACCTTGAGATTTGTATTCATCATTATCTCAAGTGCACATGTTACAGGAAGCAAGCAACTCCAGTGTTTGACTTTGCAGAGTGGGCCAATTACTGCACCACCTTACACCTTACACAGTGCCACCTGACACTTGAGATCCAAACTGGGTCCCTTCATGTATAACCATGCTGTATCTCTACAGGTGGAGAACATCCTTCTGCACGACAAAGGTCATTATGTGCTGTGTGACTTTGGCAGTGCTACTAACAAGTTCCAGAGTCCGCAGACTGAGGGAGTGGCCGCCGTGGAGGAAGAGATCAAAAAGTTTGTGCCTCTTTTCGTCCGTTTTGGTGATATTTGCAGCTTTCATTTATTCACACTTTTAGGTAGGGCTTTGTTTTTTTATGGACTGGTTCAATTTTTAAACATTTTTCTCCTGATCCTCATATGGATCACACATGAGCAGTGCTGTGCTGCTGAAAATACTATGATGTGTGTGCAAAGGAGGTTTTGGTTGATGCAAAATTGAATTATTATCAAATAAAGTCACTACTTTAATTTGCATTTATGCACATTTCTGAGAGCATAATACTGCGTAGGCTGTTTCATTTCAACTCCACATTAAAAACGGGTCGTTTTCTTTCTAATTTATTCCTGTTCTGTCCTTACTAATATATTCCTGTCTTCTTTCAGGTACACCACTTTATCATATCGTGCTCCTGAAATGGTGAACCTCTACAACAACAAGATTATCACCACAAAAGCAGATATCTGGGTAAGTGAAGAAAGAACTCTTCTGTGGTTATCCTGATAGGGGTGCATACAGAGAAACAATACAGATGACATATACAGTACTTATCTGGTAAAACTAAGCCACCATTTCAGTAAAATATAATAAAAGTGTTGATTATAGTGTATTTTGTTAAACTAATATCTAGCGCACTGATACTGGATGTTTTACACTAGAACCCTGTTTGACATCATGGCCCATTGTTAGTTTATTAAACTTACAGGCTCAATAAGTAGCAGAAGTTTGAGTTTTGGGATTGTTTGTACTTAAAAGAAAAGTTTAAGATAAGTAAAGTTGTATTTGTACAATTTAAAAGTCAGAAAATTTTGCTTTTATCTTGTGACTGAATATTTTTATAACCTTCTGGTGTTTAGAGGGGAAAAGGATTTTTGTTGTGACTTGCTGTGCAGTATTGGTAGTCTTGTTTAATCTTCTCTTCTCTTCTCTTCTCTTCTCTTCTCTTCTCTTCTCTTCTCTTCTCTTCTCTTCTCTTCTCTTCTCTTCTCTTCTCTCCCTTTCCTCTCCTTGTTTGTGTCTGGTGTGATGGGGCATGCATGTGATTGTCTTCTCCAGGCACTGGGTTGTTTGCTGTACAAGTTGTGCTTCTTCACTCTGCCCTTTGGTGAAAGCCAGGTGGCCATCTGTGATGGCAGTTTCACCATTCCAGATAACTCGCGCTACTCTTACGATCTTCACTGCCTCATTCGTTAGTGCCTCTTAAACATTAAATCATGTTTTCAACATCAAATTCAGTTTTGACAAAAGGCATGCACTTGTGATTTAAGTGTAAATGTCTGTTCACTGACTCAGTTTTTGGAGTCTCACTCTTGTTTCTTCACGGTGTTTTGTTTTAGGGTACATGCTGGAGCCGGACCCAGACATAAGACCAGATATCTACCAGGTGTCCTTCTTTGCTTTCAAACTAGCTCAGCGGACCTGCCCTGTTCAGAATGTGAAGGTCAGTCTCGCTCAGCACCAGGGTCAGCTGAAATATTTGGATTTGCTTGGCTTTCTCTCATAAGGAATTGATTTTCTTGTATTCAGTGGAATCTGCTGTGGGTTCGCTGCCTGACCTACATAGACAGACGTGTTAGTTGTCACACTGTGGGAGGAAAATCTGCACTAATTCATCAGTTGCATAAAGTAGAAAATACTTAATAGCCATGATGATATTATTCATTAGTGATAAAAGTACCAACCTTGAGGATCAGAGTTTTCATTGTAAAATTTTGTCTGTGTGGACTGACTGATACAGTATTCATTGATTCATTGATTTCTTGTGGAATTTCTTTTGAAAAGCTTTTGCATTTTTTCCATAATCCAGAATTCTCAAATTCCCTCTAAACTTCCCGAGCCGATCAAAGCGAGTGAGGCCGCCGCCGCAAAGAAGAGCCAAACTAAGCCCAGGCAAGCATGACCTGCTTACATTGTATTACCAATCAAGGCTGTAGTAACACTACATTTTGCGGAAGTAATTAGGTACAGTCAGTATTCTGATACTCATTAAATAATTATGTTAACACTGTTTGCCATGATTAACAAGGAGGCCAACATCCTCCCTTTGTTGCCAGACTGACAGATCCAATTCCCACCACTGAAACCTCCATCACCCCTCGCCAGAGGCCCAAAGCAGCCCATACCCAGCCTTCTGCTGGCATCCTACCCATCCAGCCTGCTGCTCTCACCCCTCGCAAGCGGGCTAATCTCCCTGGTGGTGCAGCTCAGCCTGTGGGTACGTACAGCACTCCGTCTCCATCCTTAGTCTCCTCTCTGTCACAGGAAAAAGACACCCAAGATTTTGAATGAAGACGCACATAAAGACAGGAATCCCTCTAATCCTTTGTGCACACTTTGAATCCTGCAATTCTCAACAGGAACAGATCAAGTATGCAGGTTAAGACTCATGCAAATTAAAGCCATCTAACCACAGGCCCAAAGTGATTATGAAATGATTTTCTCCTGCACTGCTTCAGTTGATATCAGCTTTGGACCTGTTACAAATCACTTAGATTTTTTTTTTTTATCAGCATTTAACAGATTATATAATCCTCTTTGAAACATTTTGTTTGAGATAAACATCAACTCGAATGCTCCTATAAACCTATCTATGTTGCTTGATCTTTTCATTGTTCTGCATCTGTGTAAGTATGAAGATTAAAATACTTTGATGCTCTCTCAAGAGTAACATGTTCTTGTTAACATCCCACAGGAGTCAGCTTAGACCTCTCTCAGCCAGCTGCAGCTCTGCAGTCACAGAAGGCGCAGACTTCAGCTCTGCCTCTCATCCAGTCACAAAACAATTCCAGTCAGGCTGTGGCTCCGCAGAAGCAGGTACGTACCAGCTAAATATACAATGAACAGCCAAAAGAGCTTTCTGCAGATGCAAATTAATACGAAACCAGCAACTTATTTTTCTTTGGTGTATGCAAATGTGCAAAAACACAAAAAAGGTTAAAAAAAAAAAGTAAACAGCTTCAGTACAGCATGATTGATGTCTGGCTGTATGTATCAGGGTGGCATACACTGGTCGTCACACTCGTGCTTTTCTATCTTTTTAAACCATATATTTCTGGGTTTTAGTTTGTCAAGCTATTTCAAGCCTTGGTTTCTGGGAAATTGTTCACTATTCTCTGACATAGATTAAATAATGAATTAATTGATTGTATTAAAAAAATTACAATTATCAGTAGTATCAGCCATGCATATAAACTCACAGTTGCTTTGGTGAGGTAGAGCACTTAGTTATTTTTGTCTTGACAGTGGTTTGCAGATGTAACATTTTATGAAACAAGGGATAAAAGTCTGTGTTTGTGTGACAGGCCGCGCAGCCAGCCGCCGCTGCAGGAGCAGACACTACAGCAGCAGCAATATCACCAGTGACCAAGGCTGATGTCCAACCGCAAGTACAGCCAGCGGTCCAGCAACAGACCACACCTTCTTCTGTGGGCAGCTCCGTCTCCCAGCAGGCAGCGCCGACTCCGTCCAGCCCAGCCCCACCCCAACGCCCAGCTCGACGCAAGCAGGCCAGCCAGGCTCAACAGCCTGTGGCTCAGCCTTCGCCTAGTAAACCGACCCCTGGTCAGCAGCCTGTATCTCAGCAGCAGATAACACAGCCAGCAGCTGCCCTTGCTCAGCCTGCCTCCACTGAGATCAGCCAAAAATCAGCTGAGGCGGTAAGTGGTCTGCTGCTCACCATCCAGCTTTACTATAATCATTATACAATTGACATGGTTAATTTTTTTTTCTCCTACTTTTTAAATTGGTTCTTTCTATTTTAATCTTGTGTTTTGCTTTCATCCTGTGCCTTTTTTGATCAGACTCCACCTGCTTCTCCAAAGACAACCGAAGAACGAGGCCACCAACGCATCCCGAGTGACGCCACAGCGAGTAGCGTCGCAGCAGTTGACTCACAGCAGCTGCAAGGACTTAATGGAGATGCGGCCCTCAACCAGTAAGTGGCACATACACTTGAAAAAAACCTGAAGAGTAGTTCAAATTCAGGTCATCTCCTGTGTGTTTTATTCATGATATTTTGTTCATCTCTCTCTCCAGATCACTTACATCTCAACCGAGCAGCACCCAGCCTGCTCAGCTCGGTGTTGGAGATGCAGTCCAGGACCAAAGCCAAGCTGGACCCACCGCTCCTGCCTCTGGCACCCCCACACAGCCCGCATGGAACCCCTTTGATGATGACAACTTCACCAACCTCTCTGCTGCAGAATTCAGAGCAGAAGACATAAAGCCCAGTGGTAAAGTTTGTGTTTCTATGCATGCAGTATATATATATATATTAGTAGCATTATTATATACACTAATAAACAGTAGATGTTATAACTGTTTTTAATTACTTTACCAGACCTACCTTCAGAAACTGAGACAACATCATCTGAAGAGTTGATACCAGGCCTGCAGGCCTCAACTGTGGAAAATGAACCCCATGAAACTGGTATGTCACACTTTTCCCTTAAGAGTCTACAGACTCAGTGTTTTTCTTCTTTTCTGTCTTGTATGTGGACCTGGACCCATTAACACAGACCTTTCAGTGCCATCATTACAAATTCAAGCTGTCCTAGAAACATATGGTGACCCTATGTAACTTCATTCATTCCAGATGTTTAATAAACAGCTCATAAACTTGTTCCATCCACTGTAGCTCTGCCATTAGAATATGGTGTTTTTAAAGTAAGTGTGATCAAATGCAATGAAAGTCTGGAACGGGAATATGAAGGTAGAATAAAAGGTTTCAGTTAGTTTAGCTTTGTTAAGTTTAGGATTCAAGAGATTACTGCCAGCTGTTAGCATGAGCTAGCATGCTAGTTTATGGACATCAGAGTGAAGTAAATATAAAGACTGGTAAGTTAACTCAGACTGAGATTTACAGTAAAATATCTTGATAAGTTGATCCCCACTCTGATACCTTACTGCTGTCCTGACGCCACATAATGCGTTTGTACTGTATGAGTCTGAAGGAGTCTGGTGAGATGTCAAACCAAGACATAAACCTCTTAATGCACCCGGTCCATTAATCAGCTTTATCAAGCTTTCAAAAGCCATGGCTGCCTTTGTGCATCACACAAATAAAATAAGGGGATTGGTCAGAATGAAAGAATTGCCAAGATTTAAATGACCTTTTAATGTGAAGAGTTCTGGCAGCACCGCTGCTGTACAGAGCAAATGTAGCCAACGATGGTTTTTATGAGCTGCTGTTAACAAGACAGAAAAGTGGGAGGATTGATTTGCTAATATACTGAATAAGTTAATGCTGTATCTTAAGCAGTTCAAAAACATGAGGAAGCGTTATTAATTTTCATTCATTCACTGGGTCTGATCGATAAATTAAAAAAATTGTTTGACATTTTGGGAAATACATTTATTCGCTTTTTTGCCGACTGTACGCTAAATGTGTAGCTACTGCCAGCAGCTGGTTAGCTTACACTTAACATAGACAAGGTTTCAACCAGCTCCCTCCTACATTGCTTTTATTGAGGCTAATTTTTAGACTTCATTACACATCATTACTCTGTCACATTGCTTTGTCACCCAGTTGAAAGACCTTCAGCCATTCTTGACGTGGATTCTGGAGCCTCACTGCTGGTTGTCCCAGATCCTTTCTGTACACTCGAACTGTCGGATGCACCAGGTAAATATCCACACTGTATGGTCTTTTTGGTACTGTCTCATACAAACATATGACTCACAAACTCACTGATCTATTCAGATACTTTTGCCGTTCATGAAAAGCTTTTGACTTCCAGAGAGAAGTCCAGACACATTATCTAAGAAATCTATTGTCCTCTGAAAAAAATGTTGTTGTTGGCTGTCCTAAGTAAAATGAACAATAATAACAAATGAATAATAACATGAATAAATAATGATATGAAAGTAAACATCTAAGCATCATGTAGACGAGCAGCCAAACCAAGTAACATACTGTACACACAAATAACACATCAATGTCCTAAATGGCTTTTCTCTCCTCTGTTGCTATGGGAATTTCTTATGTCAGTAACTTCTTATATTTAAACACTATTTGATGTATAGGTTTTATATACATGGCTCACCATGTTTTACTTTCTTCACTGGCCTTTAGAGAAGCTGATTGAAGGACTGAAATCTCCAGACACGTCTTCACTCATGCTTCCTGACCTCTTGTCATTGTCTGATCCCTTCGGTGGTTCTGTGGAAGAGTCTGCAAAAGGTGTGTGTGTGTGTGTGTTGGTGGTGTTGGTGTTGGTGGTGGTGGGGTGCTCCTCTACAAGCAGGCTTGTGTGTTTCAGCACAGAAAGAAGAGCTCTAAAAACCCACTGTACACTATCCGCCCAGGTGGTGGGATCCAGCTGGATATGGAAATGAGCAACTGTTTGCTAACAAGTTTGCCATAACAACTTAAAAGCTGATATTATTTCAGTGTTGTGTTCCCAGTTTGTTTTTGCTGCTCCAGGTGGCCAAAGATGTCACATGTTTACGATATCACAACTAGTGCCACAAGTATTTGGGTTACAAGAGATTTTTGGCAAAAAATGATATTGAGATGTTTTCTGTTGGGAAATTTAACCAAATGTATTATGCTCTATTAATAAGATGAGAAAAGGGAATTTATCTTTACTTTACTTCACTTTGATCTAAGAGTTAGTAAAACCTTGAAATATTACAGTTTGTAAATAGTAAAAGTAATAGGTTCCTTTTACTATTTACAAAAGGTCAATGTATCTGTCTGTGTCCTTGTCCATAACTAAACTTTACCCTCTGTTCTGTCCCAGACTCTCTCACAGCCGACGACTCTCTCCTGGGCTGCTCTCTGATCTCTGGTCCATCCGCCCCTCCAGCAGCGAGCAGTGCCACCACCTCCGTCTCCTCTGCCCCCACCTCCGCTGCCTCTGTGTTGGATGATTTCAGTCTGTTGTCTGGAGATTCTGCACAGCCTAAAGCAGGTAAGAATCTCAGGGCCTGTTGGAGAAACTTTGCTTTTTCTGTAACTCACTTCTGCCTCTACGCAGCTATCTGCCAGGTTTCCAATATTCACTAAAAGAATAAACAAGAACCATTTGGAATTTAACCCAGATGCTTTTTTATAAATGACAGAAATGTGTCTGTACCGTAGCACTAAGTATTAACTGTTAAGGAACACAGTTTGTAAATTTCAGCAGTAATAGTGATGCACCCTTTAACAGCAGAAAACATGTGTTCACGTTAGTAGGTTAGGTGCTGTGTAGAACGGTGATGTTACTGTTTTATGGAGCAGATATGATTGGCTGTACAGACACAAGTTCTCCATCAGTATTCTAATCAATAATGCAGAACCAGGCGGCGCCTCATGAAACCAAAAAACATTTCTCCATTTTGGTTTCTAATCTTTTTTTGTTTGTTTTTTTTTTTTCAAAGAAGAGCACAGTATCTGTGAGAGCATGTTCATAAGCAACATTAAAAAAAAATTCAATTAACTATTAGTTGGACTTAAAGCTGTTGTTGACACCAACGTCCAAAATCAGCTACTTGTAAATACTATCATACTGTACTGTAACTTTCAACCACTGGGTGGCAGCAGAAGCATTTCTATCACAGCTGAACAAATTCATCTAATCCACATTCATCTTGACAGTTCGTGTTGTGTTTATCTTCATAACCTCATAAAGCTTTTGACATTAAAGGAAAATGCTTCTTTTCAATGGCGTCATCTGTAAAACTACATTGTGCGTCCCGCACCGGGCGCTCCACAGCTGTGGCTGAGTTGTTGGGTCTTGGCTGGTGAAGGAAAGGCATTTGACTGTTGTTGACAGTGCCAAGTCTGAATCACAGCCTGAACGTTTGCACCAGCTGCATGATCCTAATTACTACTAATCTGTCTTCATGATATCTTATCAAACAGCTTTTTTACCACAGGAGAGCTTTGGATGTGGGGTTTTTTTTGGGGGTTTTTTTGCGATGGCTTTGCTGATTTTATGAACATTTTTATCATGGTGAGGAAAAACAAGTGCTAGTGCTTATCATCATTGGCCTAACTTATAAATGTTTATTTGGCCACAGTGCTCCCTTTTCTTATTTTTTCACCCCTTCATCTAAGAAGTTTTTTCTAAAACACTTGGGATTTCAAATGGTAACATCAAACACCCACTTTTTTTTTTTTCTATTCTTTGCAGACTCGTCTCTCCTGATCTCAGACTTTGAGCCCCAACAAGCGAGTGGAGAGGGAGGCACGGAGGACGAGTTTGATCCTATTCCCGTCACAGGCCGAAAGAACTCCCAAGGTAAGTCTGTACAGTATCTGCAAAGAAGCACAGGTGGGTCAAGGTGGTCTTAGAAATTGTAGACACACCCAGGAGTGTTTTTTTTTGGGGGGGGGGGGCTCAGTGGCATGCTCATTTGCTAAATAATTAACAGCACTCAAACCTACTGATAACAGGATCAGGTGCCTGCGCTGTTTTTACATCTTCAGTTGAGAATGTTTGAAAACCAGTAGCAGTAAATGGGTAAATTCTGCCCTCTTTCTCCCTCTTCTCTCTCTCTCTTTCTCGACCTCTCTCCCCCCCTTCTTTGACTGCTGTGTTTTGCTTGTTGTGACTCCCACTCCTCTGCTTCTCCTCCCCTCTGTTTGCCCGTGTTCCCCCTTGTCTCTCCGGCCAGTTTCAGGAGGCCACTCGCGCAGTAACAGTGGCGGCTCTGAATCCAGCCTGCCCAGCTTGGCCCGCTCCCTGCTGCTGGTGGACCAGCTCATCGACTTGTAGGCGGCCCTCCCCCTCCCCCTCGTAGAAGCTGTAACACTGGATTATAGACTGGCATAGCATAACTGCAATCAACACTGTTGTCATAGCTAGCTTCCTGCACCCCCTGGCTGTCATCATCATTGTAGTTCCTACAGTAGAAACGTCCTTCGCCTTTCAGTGCTTCTTCATCCCCGCCCTCTCCGCCGTATCGACTGCATTATCTGGCTTCTCTTCACCTCTTATCTCTCACCCTCTCACTCACATTTTCTCTTTGTTGTAGTCTCTGCGCATCATGTATTGTCCATTGGTTCAAGAGTGGCCAGTACACTAACATCATCCTAACGATTAACCATTACAATCTTTCTGTCAATCAGGATATAATATTGCTATCCAGTTTGTTTGAACAATATCGCATTATGTCAAATAGCAAACAATAGAAGATCATCGTTGTAATGTACAATAGGCATAGTTATAAGTGGTTGTAGTTATTATCGTGCACAAGTGAATTTGTCGTTGTTTGCCTTTTTAAATTCTCCTCCCCAGATTTATTTGCACATTTTAAAGTAAAACCATGGAAAAGTTAAATGACAAACTTGTTCAAATAAGGTCAGTTTATTTCTTCTGCAAGCGGAAACTTATTTGAAACGTAGTCATGTAGCCTGATTTGCACAGTAGCATAAGTGTTACCTCTGTCAGCCTGTTGGTGGAATATCTTTAACAATTTAAAGCTGCTAAAGAGCAGACTGAAAAATGAAATCAAATTGTGCCACAATCTGGAAACAAAACAGTCATAACCACACCTCCTACTACTCCTCTGTCTGCTTCTGCAGCACGAGCACCACACTGAGTTATTGTGATGGAGAGAAAAGCAGGACACAAAAAGTTTCCCTGATCAGACGAAACAGTGAAGTGCCATAAAATAATCTGTGAAGCAAACTACTGACTGAAACAGTCCTGAAAGTGCGTACAGGATCTGCTAATCTATAAATATTAGTACAATTAAAATAACATCTTACAAATTCTGTCATCAATCCAAGGTGAACTTGTTGTCCAGACAAAGTGTACTTTTAAAACAAGGACTTGTTCTCATTTGCTGTTATTTTAAGCTTCCTTTTGATTTTATCCTTGAGGCAAGCAAGAGGTTGCTTTGGAATTAAATGGCAAATCCTGGTCATTTAACAGTGTTTATACCAGTGTGCCATACCGACATTAAATGCATGAAATCATGAAATAAATTTAAATAATCAACATTAATAGGAAATATTAGAACTACAGTAGCTGTTATATATAGAGAGAACATTCATGACGATTCAGGTAATTTTTTGGCACTAACAGAAACAAACTAATGTGGCATTTTAAAAATGATTTTCACTCATTCACATTTTTTCTTTAATATCAACACAAACATTAATTCCCCATCATGCAATCCTTCCTACATTCCTGTCACTTGTTTACTCCTTATTTATGTAAATAGATATCTGGACCCCGTGCAGGCCCTTATCCAGACCATAGAATTGGTTATTCTTCCCGTGTATATATGAAGTCATTGTCATAAAGCTTTACTTGTGGAAGACATATTGCTTTACTTGTGAAATCTCTCTCAGTATATATATATATATATATATATATATATATATCTATACATATATAGATATATATAGATATATATGTATACATGAGATATTGTTTTCCTGTTAATAAATGTTAATATGAATAGAGTGTTAGAGAATGAATGTAAGAAATAAATATTAGTCTATAATAAAAAATATCTATAATTCTTAACACCATAATCACTGAATAATATTGAAGAATACTCTATAAATATTTCATTCCTCTTTGTGGAATTGTGTGTTGAGAAAGTTTTTTTTCTTGATTATATCTATTCAATAATTGTCCGTACATTCAAATGTATAGATAATAATCCTAGTCTTTGTCCAACCTGGAAGATTAGGCTGAATCCCATGTCTTATTCCACCTTTGTGAAAAGAACGTGAGCCTGTGTTCTGTTTGTTTACATGGACTGATGAAGGATTATATTTTTACAGTTTTCTGGAGAGTGGGAGCTTAACCTCTTGAATCTTAGTCCTGTTTCATTTCATTGCTAAACTAGAACTTTTTCTGAAATTGTGCTTTACCGGTTTTAGTGATCACAGAATTCATATCAAAAAGCATGGCAGTGTTGTTGAATGTTATGTTCATGTGTGTTGGTATACAGTGTTATGATAAGTATGTATGTGTGTGTGGAGTCAGACTTGTTGGATGTGTTTTCCAGTAGCCTACTTGTGTTGTTGTTCGCTGCAAACATGGCGACGGTCGCGTTGTCATTAAAATCTCCTCTTGAAGCACAGGCCCCCCTAAATTCTCTCAGGTAGTCAGAGCTACATGACTCTCTCTGAGAGTTGGATACGTATTGGCTTACTGCTCCCCAGTCTCACTGTCCTCTGGAAGTCTGCGCTCCATATTACAGTCAAGAGAATTTGTCTGATGTAACGTGTGAGGGGCTCTCTGAGGTGCGAAGTCTGCCAGTCTCATAGTGATGATACGTCACTGTTGCTGTAGCAGTGGTTTGATTATCAGGCAGCATGAAAGTCAGCTGTTCAGGGTTTGAAAAATCAGCTCCAATCAGCAATATAAATGTTTCTGTAGGATCAAACAAAGTCATTTTGCTTCCCGTGCATGGTTACAGTGGGGAGGACGACCTCCGCCTCCTCTTTTCAATTTTTGTCGTATTAAAAAATGATTTTAAATAGCATATAGTGTACGGTACGGTATGTTTTTGTGAGATCTACTGAAAATACACCTTTCTGGAAGAGGAAAAATACATTTAAATAATCAGGAGTTATTTTATCATTATTTAACTCTAGTTATTTAAATCAGTCACATTTTAATTCCGATAAAGTCCACAAATTCTGGTTAGATATTAATAATATCATATATATATATATTCATATATATATATACAAATTAAGTAATTAATTGTAGTTACCTTTTGAAGTCAAGGCAGCAGTATTCAATAAATCTCACATCGCTTAAAAACTTTGAATCTTAAATTTTAAAATCCAGAATAGGCTCAAACTAAGTTTCGTGATAATGAGCTGAAACATATTGATTTCTGAGTTATTTCAACGTCAGTCCATTTGCTCCCAAAACGGAGAGTATTTTGAGTAGAAATCACTGATTAACAATTGAAATTATGTCCTTTATTATTGTCTAAATCAATAAACGTCGAGGAGCGGCTGGTTTCAAAGCAACAGCCTCTTTTGGCCGCATTTACTGTAGGTACTGCATGTGCAACTGAAGGCTTATGTTTGTTTAGTTTTTTTATCATCCTCTCTATGATCCTTCCACTGAACAGCTCAGTCATTTGAAGTTACTGTTTGAACCTATGCAACTCCCGAGCTTTCTCCCTGTAGCCGCCTGTGTGCTGTTGTAATCGGTAAAGCCAAGCAGGTAGTGAGATTAGTCCTTGATGTGAAACAGGAGCCCCTTGTTCTCTCTGTTGTTTTGCCAAAAATGAAATCTGATACTATTGAGTGTTTTGAGACGCCTCCTGTCTGTATGGCCCCAAACCTGCGTCAGAGCTGTGGTATCGTGTGCTCCTTCTATTTTTGTGAGATAATTAAAGAATTATAAAGGGATGGCAAATAAAATACAAATGTGAATGTCAACGTGTTGAGTGTTGATTGTACGATTTTCTTTGTCTTGTTTTTCGTTCAGATTATTGGTTACTATAGCTCAACAGAAGTTTTTTTTTTTTTTTAAATAATGGCGTCTGTCAGTAAAGGGGGAAAAAAATGAACATTTACAAGTTTATTCCACATTTAAACAACTTTTCTTTAGACATAGTCCGATCTTTAAATTGTTATAGTGAAGGGGAACTATTTTGCAGTCTGCTACTAGTGCGAACATAACATAACACTCCTGACTGAAGTGTGAGCTGTCAAGTTGCATTGTGGGTAAAGTAGGTGCAAATTTTTGACAAAGGAAAAAATAAAATGTGTAATAAAAAAGACGATATCTGTGGTTCAGCTGCTTTGATTCTGATACTTTTTGTTCTAAAGTGTTTTAGGAATGCGCCGCTAAATCGATGGCACCCTCTTTTAATTGTTTGTCATCAGACTTGCATGCAAAGATATGTGCATGAAATACTTGGGTGCGAGACTGAGGGCTTAAGTTATCAAGTAAATTAATTTTTAAACTGTAGTATTTTATAGCAGGGTTGGTTTAATCATGTAATGCACTAATCTACGTTTTATTCTACTTGGATAGCAGGTTAAATCCACTCAGGTAAGATCAAACATCAGCTTCATGACCCATTAAAATCTCAATCCATTTTTTGTTTTTCCATTTTTCCTTCACCTTCTAAAAGATGATCATTTCTCACTTTCCTAAACACAATAGTTATAGGAATATACCTGACATCATGTCATACTCGAGCCTGACCTGCCGACATGTTGCCAGAGTTTAGCTTATCGCAGATACAGGACGTTAGTATCAGCTCATTTATTGATCCATTAGTGACAGGAATATAGCAGTACAGAAATGACAAAGATGCGTTTGACACACAACGATGGGACAGTCAAAAAATAACTGAGAAGTTTATTTTTCAACAATAAAACGTCCCACTCAATACATATCCTGAACACAATGCTTTAATAACCAAATTGATTAGTTCCTTGTGTGATATGTTAATATTAAAAAGGGGAAAAGAAAAATGTCGGCCAATGTATTATCAGATTTTTTAAAACTCTCAAATAGAAATATAAGTCTAGGCTTTTATCACTGGAGACATGTCACAGTAGGAAAAGCGCAGATGTGAACAATAAATTTAATGATGGCTGGATTTCATTTAGTTGCTTTGGTTTCAGGGTCCTGGTGTTGTGCGTGCTGGCTCACTGTCGCACTGTCATGACTTATTGAGACACTTAAATTGAAGAGAAATTGTTAATGTGCTTTTAACTCTGTTGGCCTCAAAACTTCAGTACTGATCAGACTAATGTTTCACACCACCCATCTGAGCTCACTGATAAACATCACATGCTCCACACGACGCAAAAACACTGGAATATTTTGCATTTTCCACATTTTCTCTCTAAAACCTTCCATGATTTCCACTCCATCACTTTCTGTCACTGGGTTTTGATCCATTTGAGAAACATTTGGTTTAGGTAAACATTCCTTTCTGTTGCATTTAATATCACTGATAGAAAAAGATGCTATTTTCCAGAATATGAGCTTCATAAAATGAATTTCCCTTTGTTGTAAAGTTTTTAAGCATCTATCTTCATGTTTCTCCGATGTCTCCCACATACAGACCTGCAGAGGGAGCTCAACAGTAATGCACTGCGAGGCTCTGGGACTGTGGCTTCTGTGCAGTTCTCTGAGGAGAAGCAAGGGCAGAGGATCCAGCAGAGGACTGCTGCATGTGTCTATAACAAACACATGTTGCAATCAGATGAGAGGAGCAAGCAACACCATGTGATTTCAACTCCTTCCACCACTTTTCACTTCGTACCTGACAACCATGTACCCCTGTTCCAGCCTCCAGACGGCCCAGTGACCTCTGATGTCTTCCAGCTGGCCCCTTTTAAACCACCAGAGAAAGAAAGCAAGAATGCATTCAGCAGCTCCTCCTTTTCTGCATCTCATAAACCTGTTGAGGCATCGGATGTTTTCCTCCAGGCACCGTTTGGAAAGAGGCAGGAAACCACCAAAGCAAACGATCACATATTTAAGTCTGTTACACAGCAGATTCAAACCAGCAAACACAGTCACCTGGTCCCAGTATCTGCTCCTCAGCCTCTCGGTGTCCGGGTCCCTCCTCAGCCTCTGCTCCAGCAGCCGGTGGCGGTGCACCGGGTCGTCTCCAGGATTGGTCAGCAGGCCGCCGTGGGTTCTGTGGCTGTGGGGCCTCTGCATTCCTGGACCATAGGGGGAAGAGCTCTGGATGACCCGTTTACCGCTGCACCTTTTCAGCCAAGATGCTCTCAGGGGAAACCTTGATTATATAATTGTCTGGTAAAAAATGCCAAGTCAGAGCTTTTTCTGCAGCTCATGAAGGAGCCAAAGTATAAGTCAGTCGCAGTATTACCCATTTTCTAATGTAGTTTTACTATTGTCATTATTGCTGCAGTATTAAAATGACTAAATTATCCCTTTTAGCAACTATGTACTTTAAACTTCATGTTCTACCTCAGTCATCTGATCCGCTCTTAGTCTGAGCACAACAGTGCGTCATTTCAGCACTTTACAAACAGTCTGAACTTGGACTGAGAAGTTATTAAGATGAACTTCAGTGGATTGATCCTGTAATTTAAAGCTTCATGTAGGACATCAAGAAGGGTTTTGTTAAACTGTAATTTTTTGACTGCATGTTGCTCTTTTATTCAATTTGTCAATATTTAGTGTGTTTCTCAGTTGGTGCCGTCTTTCTAAAACCTCTAAAAATATTCACGCATCAGAAAACTTTAATATCTGAGATGTAAAGTCGCTGATTTCAGTTTTATTCTGTGTATTTCAGTTTGGCAGCGGCTGCAGGGTCTAATCCTGTTTTAAATCTATATCGCGGTTGACCCTTCTGTTTACATGTAGATTACAGATTGTGCCTTTTTTAATATCAGTGATCGCAGGCGTCTGGTTTAACATTCAGCATCAGTGCTGCCACAGCTACCAAACAGACCAACGTGATAAATCAAATGCAATGATGAGAAACATTTTCACACAGTTGAAGGAGGGAAAATATTTCAAGCACAGTGAAATTAAAAAAAAAAAAAAAAGTTACAAAAAAATCTGGACAAGTACTTTAGTGATTTCGAGCTCGATTTACCGTCTTTACTACTTGATAATTGTTCTCTGGTTGCTGCTGCTGCCGTTTTCTCACAAACTACACCAGTGTTATAAGACTTTAGTAGTTATCTTGAAAGGAGTTAGACTTTTTTAAACCTGCTAATGTTGTTTGTCTTTGGTCTTTTTGTATTTTGAATGAAACATATCATGTCTGTGTCTTCCAGCTTAAAGTTACACAATAGGTCAGAAGGCAAGTCACAGAAAAAAAAACAAACATCATCTCTACCGAGCCGAATTTTTAGTGTGTTTTTCTTACAGTGATAAGATTTTAAATGTTTCTTATTATTTTGCTTCGTACTTTGGCAGATATAAGGACTTTTTGTAAACCATGCTGCCTTTACTTATGGCATTTTGTTATTGCATAGTATTTTTCATTCTTATTATCTGGCTATTAATACTGGCCTTTAGGAAAGATTGTCAGTAGAAAATTAAACTTTGTATTTTATTAAAGGTTTATGAATATAATGGTATCCTAGTTGTTTAGTTATATGTCATTTCTTCCTCTTCAACCTGTCAATAATGTGGTGGTACGGTTTTCAAGGCGTATTCCAGTGTCCTGCCTCATTACTGACGTGTTTCACACCAGTGGATCCAGGTTTTCGTGGTTCTACCTGAGGTGGGACACGATGGCAAATGTCTGTTTGAATCTCGGCCAGATGACAACAGTGCGAGCGCTGCAGGGATCTTTCATGTCCAAAATGGTGTTAGTGTCGTGCTGGAGGTCTTTCTTGTGTTGATAGACTTGCAGAAGTTTGCTTCACGGGACAGAGGCCAAAAGTATCTTCTTTCCAGGAAAGTTTTTGTTTTATCTTTGTTTTTTTATGAATAACAGATTAGGCAGATTAAAGTGCATGCAGAGGAAAAATGGAAAAAAGATAAACACAGGATCAGCCAAAAACACTATAAACTAGTTCTGCTATTTAATGAGTATTTTTACTTCAGACCCAGTCCCCAATAAACCCACACAAAAACACACAAGGTATACGGCTCAAATCTCTTCTTCGGGGGGAAAAGTAAGTTGAGCTTGTGTGAAAGATGAGCCGCTTGTTTTTGCTCTGCTGTGCGCAAAACGTCATGTGAGCTTAGTTTTTGTAAGAGGTTCGCTTTTCTTGAACTTGGGACAAGAGCAGCACATGGAAAAAAAAAAGAAGAGAGTGAGTGAATGAAAATTGATAAAGCTGGAGCTTTGTTTTTTTTTTTAATTGTAAACCGGTTCAAGGCTGTGTGGAAACTGCACTGGTTCATAAACTTGCATAACTGTGGAACTGCGTGACGTCAGTGATTGCCTTTGTTTGTGCAGCCAAGGCACTGGCGAAGCTGAGGCCACTGATGAGCATATTTTTACACTCTCTTCAAATGCATTCAGAGTTATACATATTTCCGATGTTACAGATGGTGTTTCGCGGTGAAATGTCAAACGCAGAACAAATAGGTTGATGAATTTTTGTCAGTTAGGGGAGTCCATTTGATCATTCATATATCACTGATAAATACTGGCTTAACACTGAGCAAGGACATAAATACTGAAACATATTGAGGGAAAAGAAGTATAAACTGCTTGTCAGACTCATGCACGACACACTGGTGACAAGTTTTGCTTTGCTGTCATTTTGTAGATTGAAGGATTTAATACTGCGTATGTTCATCATGACATACGCAAGGCTGGAAACAGCCAAGAGAAAATAGTGCTCAGGTGTCCTCAGCAGTGGTGGACTCTGTAAAAGTGTTAAACTGTGTGAATACCTCTTCCAGATCTCCATGGCGTCATAGTTGGATTTTGATTTTATTGTGTGCCTATAATCCGACGTCCTGCCTCTGCTCCTGGCAGTTTTCTCAGGCACGCCTCCATGAGCTCACTGCCCACAGGACTGCAGGTCCGACTGCATGCGTCTGCGAAAGCATTTCCTAATGCAGAAAGAACTGAAACTATGGAAAGCACATGGAAAAGATGCATTTGGGTTTATTTTAGTTCATCTGATTGGAATAAGGCTCAGCTGACCAGCTGTTCCACAGCTTGTTCCATAATTCCCAACCCTGAAAATAACGTTTTTTATTTAGAGAGATTCAATAGAAATCTTACCCACAATGGAAGCGATTTACTCCAAACTGTTTGGAGTATTGTTAAAGTAGTAGTTAAAGTGGATAATTTTGTTCATCCTTCTAATCATTCAGCCACATTCTAGCTGTATGCATATTTCCTGCAGTGCCAGCCAGGAAAGCAGAGAGCAGCAGCCCAGATCTGCTTATTACCAGGAAATTCCTCCAGTTTTTCCATAAGTATCTAGTGGTGCCCAGGGAAACCTCATAGTACCCAATAATCTTTGTGACATCAGGGGCATCTTTACCAGGTGTAACAACCACTGAACTCTTGTCCTGATGACAAAGACGTGAAGTCAGTCAGCCACTCGACAAAGAAACCTTAAACTGGTCATTTGTATCCCCCTCCCTCATTCTTCGGTTAACTAACAAATAAATCTTCTGACGGACGATTCAGTGTTCTCTAAGACGACAGTGGATAGTTTCACAACAAGTCTCTGAGAGCATTGCAGGCATAACAGCAGGCAGTTCATTTGCAATATACAAAATCCTTTTTTAAGACAAATTCCTTTATCCTACTGCAGAATTATGACCTTTAGGCTGGAGACGGGTGGAGCTCTGCTGAGGATTACATGATGTCTCTAAACTTTATGCAGTAATAAAAGCCCCTCCTTATTAACTATATTGTGCGCTATGTTAATGTGCCATAAGGAGCTCAAAGGTTCCCACAATAGAGCTTTTTGAATCGCAGGAAAGTCAGGGAGACGTCTCTACACCTGCAGAGCTTTGAGCTGTGACCACCTGTGATTGAGCTCAGTATTCAAAAAACATCTGCCAGAGCTCTGACAATGACAAATCCTGACTGGAGCATAAAAGAGAGGAACAGCTATTTACTGACCTGTTGCACATCATATTGGTATGAACAAATTCGATCACAAGACTCAAAAACTGCAGTCCATTATTTCGGCTGCTAAATCAGTGTCAGAGTAATTTTCCACTTTCAGTGCTACAGAACGGCTCCTGTCAGCAGTCGGCGTCACACACCACGAGAAGATGTTACACCTGTGTTCAGAGTTTCTCGCTGACAGCTTTACAGATTAAAGTCAAAATGTTCAAAATTTTATTTCATTATTTCAAAAAAAAAAAAAAGAAGTGTTAACTGCATTGAGAAGACTAGTCTCTGCGGGCAGCTCTTCTGAGATGCGTGTGACACTGATGGATGAATCTTAATGGAAGTTTAACATTTTGGTAAATATGTTTATTCACTTTTTTTTCCCAAAAGTTAGATGAGAAGATCAACACCGCATCATGTCATGTCTACACCATGAATGTGAAGCTAGCTTAACTAGTTAGCTTAGCATAAAGACTTAAAGCATGGGGAAACAGTTTGTTCAAAGTTCAAGAAATCTACCTATTATATATTTTTGTAGAAAAAAAAAATACATCGTGAGAACTGCCAGCATCCATCAGAAGCAGACATCAAATATATCTATATTTATACATATATAATTTTTGTGATTCAATGAATATTAATTCACAACATATACATTTTTAAGGCAACACTTGCCAAACACACTTGCATGTATAAAACACATGACGCAGTTGCTGAGTTGCTGGATTTTCTGCGGTTTAAACATCTGATTATTGTTTTTCACTGTGCAAAGCAGTGAAAGATTATTTTAGATCAACAAATGTAATTCATATCAGGCAAAGACTAAAATGCAGATTTATACAATAGCGCATCGACCAATTTGTCTGATTTAGTATTATGAAGAACCGACTAAGTTTCTTAGCTACAATAGCATTTAATAGCCAAAGCTGCTGTGCTTGCTACACTAAATATTCACTTTCTAGACTTTAAAAAAAGTCATAGTTCATGGCACGTAATGCGTGAGCCACTTGTTTAGGCAAACCGACTTGTTGAAAGTTTTGACTGTGCTTGGGTTGAATCAAAAGGCAACATCACAAAGTCACTTTAATTCTGTTCTCTGTTTGGACGTATTTAGAGGGAGGCACAGTGAAAAGGTCTTTTCAGGTTTCCATCCTGAGCTTGGATCCTGCTCCTCAGCTTCTTCGCTCTCCATCATCATCAGTGGCCCTCGTGATTGGGGCGTGGAGGAGGGCGTGACGGAGGAGGCGCTCTACAAGGAGGTGGCCCCTGAGGCGGAGGCGGCAGAGAGCCGGTTGGAGACGGGGGTGCGGAGACGGGGCTCATGTTGGCCGGGGGCAGGGCTCTGTTTGGAGGTGGTGTGTACATGGGAGGGGTGGTGGAGGACGGGGGAGGAGTGGACGGCAGAGGGGGGAGCGTTGAGGTTGGCGAGGGGGGCAAATTGAAGAGGGGGCTGCCCTCTGATGGACGACGCTGGTAAGTGTGGGGCAAAGTGTAGACCGGCGTGGACGGATGGTTGTAGATGGGGTAGCGAGGAGCAGGGTAGGATTTGCTTCGGGTGAAGTTTATGCACCTGCCCTGTAATAAAGAAAACCACATTGTTTCAGCACAAAAAGGAATCACTGGTCATTGTAGAGGCTTGTTTCATTATTTCATCATGAACTGTACACTGCAACATGTAGAGAAAACCTAACTATAAAGACTAAAAACTGCAGTGGATTCAGTTAAATTTCCTAAATCTACTTCTGCTGGCGCAGCTATTGGCAGGTTCAGTGGGGTAAAGCTTTCAACAGACAGAAAGAGGAAATTCCTCTGTTAGTGAGTGTCTTGGAGGAAAACAGCATTCCTGCCAGCCCAGCCGCGCTGACGCTGGGAGCTGGAGGAGACAGGCAGCATCTACTCCTAATGACTTATCCAGACAAGATTGTTCCTCCAGACAATACTGCAGTTGTTTTGTACCTTTGTCTACTCACTTTGCCACTTCAGGCTTCCCTTTGAAGGCACTATTCTTGTGATTTGAAGCAGACATTACTTTTTTTTTTAAGTGTTTAGTCCATGGAATAACTGTAGCTAATGTCACGCAGATAAGATTCCAGCTTGGTTTCCACCGTGTTATTTGATGCTGAGCCGGAGGCCATCGCTCCAAACTTCCCATATCCCTCATTTCCAGAGGTCATGGATTTAAACTCTGGTAAATTCTTAAACATCTGCGTGCCAAAAGTTGACATAGTTGGTTCACAATCTTTTCAATTGCTTTTCAAATGCTTGCACGCTTATCTTACAGCTGTAAAGAGCTGATGCTGCTTTTCATTACAGAGTAGAGGAAATGATCCTTGACTTATCCCTGGTTTGTTCATAAGTCTCACCTTGTCTCCAGGATGAGGTCTCATCACAGACACTCTGTCATAGCCTTTTCTCAGGAACACACACAGAGCGTCCAGTTTGCCCTGTAGAAAGATATTCATAGATGATCATACATTAGAAAATAGTTGTTACACCAATGATCTCCGATAACCATTACAACAACATAATTAGCAGTGCAGCAAGAACAGTCATTTAAAAGACAAACAAAAAGCTACAGTAATGAGGTGTGTTTATTTGTGGCTCTGCCAGACTCTATCTGCTCTACTTTCTGCTCCAGATGTGTCTCTTTGATTCTTGCATAGGACGCTTTATACGGTAGAGAGACAGATAAATAAAGAACGTATTTTGTTAGAAATAACACCCGCTCAACAGATTCCATATTCAGGGGTTAGCTCAGTTCATGTCTGGTTCTTATTACTATCCATTCAGCTGACTAATACGTGAGGAAACGATTTTATTAACTATTTCCTGGTAACAAATCATTCCGGCAAACACTCACAAAGTGACATTTTTAGGTTATGGATAGGGCGATCGTAAGGAAGAGGTCTTAATCTCAGAACTAACATCTGGACTCGTAGTGTATATTACATATGTTCACATTATGTGATCCGTGTCTTGAAATATAATAAACATAGCTCTATGACGACTGAGCAAACCGAGGAAGAACAGGGGATATGTTTGAAAAAGCTTAACAGTTAAGATTTCATTGTCAAAATATCAATTAAAATAAGCAAAATATGAGCAGATACCTTGGTGACAAATCACAGAATCAAACATAAGCTAAGAGGTAAAATAAGATCAGAGAGACATACGCAGTACGTTTCCTGTAAATGCCTGAAAAGAGTGAATAACTCTGAGCACCTTGATGGGAGAATACCACTTCTGGGGGCGGTGAGATTTGTGCATGTTGTAGTAAGGCCTTGGTGGAGGAAAATCAAACTCCTGTTCAGGCATCACAACTCGAGCATTTTTAGCCTTTTCCAGTTTGGCACCTTCTTCAGTGGAACCTTTATCTCCCCAGCGGACCTGAACAAAGACAGAAGCTTGGAGTTACAAGGGAATATGGCCGATAGATCAACCCAACCATCACAGTTGCTTACATCTACTGCAGAAGCTGAGAACAGAAATACTTGCAGTGTGGCGAGAAGTAGTGTCAATGTTGATTTGTTGAGGTCCAGATGGCAACATCTGCTGGACTGATTGCCATGACATTTTGTAGAAGCATTCATTGTTCACAGACGATAAATGCTACTGACTTTGGTGATTCATTGACTTTTACTCTCATGCTACCATGAGTTTGACGCTTCTGTGTTTTTAGTGAAATTTATCGATTGTCATGAAATGTGGTTCAGATATCCACAGTGATCAGAGGAAGATTTGTTCCAACTTTGGTGATTTGGAGATTGTACCTTTCCCTCTTGCGCAGTCAACAGGTCAAATTTTAGTCCAGTTCTTTGGTTTGTCATTACTTGTAGAGGTAATGACAATCCCATCAGCCACAGCTATACTTTGCATCAATTGCTAATTTGCAAATGTTAGCATGCTAAGATGCTAAACTAAGATGGTGACCATAGTAAACATACTTGCATGTTAGCATTGTCATTGTGAACATGTTAGCATGCTGACTTTTAGCACATACAGCCTCACAGATCTGCTAGTGTCGCTGTCGACTCAGATTCTTGTTGAAAATTTGATCATAATCTGGAATCTTATTTGAGATGATAATGTTATTTTTACCAATGCAGCTGCATCTATTTTGCATGTAAAACATGACATCTGGTTGTGCTATAACCAGATGTTTATAGCATATCTACATGGAATTTAATTAAACCAAGTCCACTGAAATACAAGAAAACAGAAGTTGGCCTCCTTGCCACAAAGTTTTATTGTGTCATTACATGCAGTTTCAGAATTGGGATTTGTCCTAAACTTCTGAGAGCACATACATTATATATGATTCTGTTTTATGGCATAAAACCTCAAAATTCAACAAGAGACCCACAGCCACAGGTAACTGGCCTCATTCTTCCTCTGCCACAAAAGCAAAGAATATCACTAAATCACTAAAAGCTTTTTTCCATTTTTTCCCCCTTTTTTTCCCCCCAAATTATGACGTTGATGCTCAGAGAGCCACTAAAAAGCTAGGACTAAATGTCAAGAACGCTTCGGCACATTGAGAGTGAAACCAACACTGTCAAAGCAACCTTGGAAGTTCATTACTCAAACACACTCCTTTGCAGCTGCCACAGACAAGCCATGAAGGCTTTGACTTGGCAGAGAAAGCACTTAAATGAAGCTGTGCATATTTTCCACAGCTCTGTTTGGAAGTGGTGCCACTTCAAGGCAAATTCACAGCACAGACTCCTCAGACTTGCACCAGCAGTTGGTGAAGCATTTCACACTGAGAGGGTGACTTCTCTCTCCTTGACCTTCATTTGCTTAGACAACATACACATCTGGTTCCTCTTGACCTGAAGACGTGTCAGTCTCCTTTCTGTTGTTCACGTCTCTCAGGTATCATGTAGCATGCAGGGCCCAGATGTCAGTTTGCCGCTTCTTATTCTAAAAATAAATCTCTTGATGACTGAACTTTTGCTACCTTTTCCTCCTCTGGAAAAGAAATTGTGATGACTCTTTCCTTTTATCACCTCAAGCAGCTAAATCTAAATCTTTTAACAAGATTTTTCAGAACAGCACCTTTACTTCGCCTGACTCTGCCAAACTGCAGAGAATCAAATACATTTGTCTCTTGTGTAACAACCACAAATGAATCATTCAAGCTCACATGATGCGGCTACTAACAGAAAGCTCATCTTGGCTTCTGGGCCTTAACACTTTGCATTTTACCGGCCAGATGGCCTCATCTTAACTCTCACTGGCTCTCAACAAAGTGACTCAGTCTTCTCCAGTATGGACTTGCGGACTCATCTCTTTTAAGGAATGAGTCGCTTCCTGCTTCCCTTTGTATTTCTGCTGCACTTTCGTTTGATCTCAGTCGATTCAAAACGAGCTGAGTCATAGATTCAAGCTCGCCATATGTACTGTCTGCAAACCTGAAGTCGACTGATAGATGCAGATACATGGCAGATTTAATCACTGTTTTGAATAAAAAATCTAATTTCTAATCTTGAATTTAGTTGCAGTATTAAAGCCCTTTGGTTTAAAGTCTAATCTTATACAAACATTTCGTCTCAGTGTCTTAGATCCTGAGACTCTTTTAAAGAAACTTAAATTTCCACATACAATCATCTGTTGTGGCCACTGTGTAAGTACAATGGATATTATATAAAATATCACACGGATTGTGATCACATACTGTTTCAATCGCACTTTGCCATCTGTGTTACCTCCATTCTCTTGATGCCTCCGACTCCACGCCCTCCGTAGTACGAGGCATCCACAGTGGGCCACCTCTTCTTGGGAAAACCATCCTCATCGTCCTTAAGAAGAAAGAAAACGGTATTCATGTTTGCAAAGAGTAAACAGATTTTTTAGATTCTTGCTGAAGAGCAGATGCGCTTTGCTTGATTAAAAGTGTCACTGTTTCTAACAAATCTTATCTCAGCACCATTAATATTCCAAACATCTGCAGAGGTAGGCTTCTCTCAGTACTTATACTCCTATGTACGTGTATGTATGTTTTTTGTGCATGTGTTTATTTGTCGTTGTGATAACAACGTAATCATTATTGTAAAGAAATTAATCATTTATGTAATTTTGTCATTCCAAAGTGGAGAACAAAGCCACTTACAGAGATGTCCTCTATTACTGGAGGAGGCGGCTCGTGAATGACCTGCAAACAAGAAAAAGAAAAATGTTCTGAAAACCTCAAAGGATAGTTGTGTACTAACAAACACATTTGCCTTTGTATGTTCTTCATTCTGAGAGGATCCAAGATGGCTGCCATACCACAGTGCAGCAGAGAGGCCAAAACCACCACAGAAGAAGGATGGTGAGCAGCAGCAGCAGGATGAGCAGAGCTATGGCCACAAAGGTCCCATCAGACTAGAGGGGACATAACTGGTGTGAATAGGTGATCACTAATTTTCTATGACATTTGTTGGACAAAATCACAACATGAAACTGAAGACCTGAAGGTAACTACAACACGTACACTCACATACATCCCTCCCTTAAAATCAATGCCTCACCAAACCCGTACACAACCCTACTGAGCCTCATGTTGCTTTCTTAAAACACAGATTGTAGAGATTGCCACTTTCTTGTCTTTTCAACCATACTTAGCAACGTGGATATAAATGGCTGCAGAGGACATTCAAATTTTATAACATCTCGTCATTGTCACGGCCACTAAAGTGAGGAAGCGAGAATAAGCATCAAGCTGCTGCTTCCTTCAAAGATGAACTGAAACGATGCATAAAAGAGCTAAGGAGCCATTGATTACAGGGTGATGCTATTCTATATGTACAACTAATATATCATTTGCTTGTAGTTATTGACTTTACACAAGTCACTAAATGATAAGTCAGAATCTCTGCTGAAGTTCAGAATCCCGTGTGACTTCAGTTTTTTTTTTTTTATTCCCTCCTTGTTTTTCCATTGTACTTACACAAGTGACTGCAGTTATTGTCACAGAGCTGGATATGAAGCTCAGGCCGTTATTCATGCTGACATGGAGAGTGGCAGAGCTGTAGAAACAGTGAGAGAGTAAATGAGAGCGGCGATAGTGAGAGCGTCCACTGGCACTTTCAGCACACCTCGAACTCTGACTTTGATTGTGGTTAGAAATAAAAAATAAAAAAATACTTGTTTCCACTCTAAGTGAAAAGCTCACACAATAAAAATGAAAGGATGCTCAGCAATAACAAAATGTTCATGCAGAATCAAACTGTAATAGAGTGATTACACTATTATGAGAAGTCTGACATGAAGTTACTGTTTTGGTGAAAGTTTTCTGTTTCAGTCTCTTTGACTTGATATGACCCAGACGACCTCATCTGTGAACATTAATGGTAATCACTTACGTTCCCTCTTTTTCCAGAACAGGAGCTGGGCACAAAAGGTAGGTATCCCTCACCACCAAAGGTCTTTTCACTGTGGAAAATTTTGAATTTGACACAATAGATAGGAGGGTAAATTACAAGATAAGTCAGTATCAGTGGTGAAAGAGAAAGTAAAGTGATGCAAAGGAAAAGTTTACCTCACTTTTTCTACCAGCCCTGAAACTTCATGAAATTCAAGCCTCAAAATATTCTTTTTGTTTTTTAAATTCCTGGACTTCCTCTCCTCATGGAAAATGAAGCAAATGAGGGAGGGTTGTGGTTTATTTACCCTGGCTGAGCGAGTGTCTAGTGTGTGCAAAGACACTGCTCGTCCCTGATGAGATCCACATTCCCCTTTAGACATCTGAGAAGCTTTGAGCGTTGTACCAGCTGATCCAAAGCAGAGGAAGATGGTGCTGATGGTTTTTGGGGAGGACGGGGATTGAAATCATTGTGAGCCGCAAAGAGCTGCTCTCCCCCTCCCCCTCCCCATCCCCGACTGCATGGCCAAAATAAACTTAGCATGATGGTGTAAATGGCTGCTGAGCACAAAACTGTTGCAGTTTTTGGATTCACACACCCACAAAGTGTTGCTATTGTCTGAGTATAATGCGGAGGACAGAGGGCGGAGGATACATGGTTCTCATTCACACACATATTAAGATTCTTCTATTTGAATAAACATTTAGTCCAGCTACTGCACCTCTCTGTATCTCAAATGTCCTACCAAAACAATTATATATTATATACACTATAAGATGACAGATTCATCCTCTCTCTGTAGTTATGTCTTTTATTCTCCACCAACAACACATGTTACCTTTGGACAGCGCCAGGCTAGCTGTTTCCCCCTGTTTCTAGTCTTTGTGCTAAGCTAAGCGGCTCTCCAGCTGCATATTTACTACACAGGCATCAGAGTGGTATCGACCTTCTCATCTGACTCACAGCAAGAAAGGAAATAAGCACTTAAGAACGTATTAGCAAATATTTGCCCATTTACACATCCAGTAGAAACAAAACAACATTAGCAATCATCCAAAGTCATGTGTCTGGCAACCTGACGAATGTGAGACCAATATTCACCCTTCATTTAGCTGCGGTTGGTCTCTACCAACTCTTGAGAGAAATATGTGGCTCTTTAGCTACTAAATGTTCCACTACATTCACCACCATAGTCACTAACTGTGTCTGTCTTCTGTTTGCCGCTGGGCTGGTTACACAGCAAACTGTAAAACCAAAACTATGAGCTCAAAGATGCTAAAATGCTCCGTAGAGCTGAGGGGAACTGCAGAGTTGGATGAAAAGTTGATGTGGGTTTGTGACCACAAACTACTCCTTTCAGATTACACTTATCCAAAACATAAAAGAAAACACTGAGAAATACATACTTTATATCCCAATACATCCCAATTCTTTATTCTAGTATATGATTGTCTGCCTGTAAAATTCTACATAACTGAAGTTTGTGAATGAAAATCTTGCAGGAGGAACTTACTCAAAGTAACTGTGTCGTTGATGCGGAAGCTGCAGAGAACTTTCTGTACGTCTCGGGCGTGAAGGAAACCATTTCCTTTGACTACAACCTGGAAGGATTCTGAAGTGCGATTAAAACAACCATTTATATATTTTTTCCTTGTAGTAGGTTATGTAATAATATTCATTAAACCTTAAAAGAAGCTCAGGTAGAGTCATCAATGTAATGTAACTGGAATAACAGGCCTATGTGTAACTTTGAGTTCTTTACCTCCTTCACAGATGCTGGACGGCTCCACAGCCAGGATCTCAATGCATGATCTCTTCAGGATCTGAAAGGTAAAATAAGGTCAATTAAAATCTGTGAGTGTTACTTGCATATTTCCATGATATTGAAGCCTCATGCTTGTGTCTTTTGTACCGAGTCAATGACGCCTTGTAGTGCCTGAAATCCATCATTCACAGGGAAGACGTGGTCCTTACTGTCAGCTATCGTTGAAAGCTGTCAAGAAATGTGACTGAGTGATTAATTATGTGTCTGATGGTTTGGTTCATTGATTGATTAAGACTGATTGGTTCACCTGGGTTTCATTGAAGTCTTTTACTCCCACACAGTACACAGTGGCACCCAACTGGCGTGCTCTGCTGGCCTGAATCAAAACAAGACATTGAACAAACAAACAAACAAATGAGCGACAGTAAATTCACAAATGCTCACTACATCACAACAGGAATAAACGTGCTGCTGCACCGCTCTTCATGGACTGAAACTAAACAGCTTCTTCCACTTGTGGCCATGCCTCAATCACTGATGTCACTGATGGTGTTATGCCACTGACAGCTATTGGAAAACGCCTGGTGTGACGTCACTCAGAGTGAGGGACTTAAAGGTCCCATATTGTATAAAGTGAAATTACCATGATCTTTTTGATTATAAAACAGGTCTAGGTTCTATATTAATGCTGTGAAAGTATCAAAGCACTCAGTCCACAGAGAAATGCACACAGAAACTGGGACTAAAAACGAGCCATCGGAACATCTGCAAATTTGTGATGTCACAAAAAAGCAGTCATCGCCATCACCCATGCCCCAAGCCCAGCCCACCTGGACCCACCATCCAACCTTTCAGGATTTGGTTTCTCCAAGTGTTTACCTGAAATCTGCTATATTTTTATTCGATCACTCAGAAAACAATCAGCCACTCTGAAGAGAGACTCAGAGCCTCTTGGCTCACCGACCTGTTGTTGCTCGATCTCCAGAGAGAAGCCTGAGAGAGGGGTTATAAAACTACATTGAGATTGCTCTCTAATGTCACATTATTTTCAAGTGACACAGTGAGGAGAAAATATGTGTTATTGCTTGATGAAGTTATTATGTATTATTATTACTGGCCTTTGGTTTAGGTTTATGAAGATATAAATTCTGCGCTGAAATGGCTCAATAATTGTGTTATTATAATGTTAAAATAATGGTATCACCCTTCATTTAAGTGCACAAGCCAATGGGTTTTCATGTCACCTCTCTCACCTCTCTTTGTGCCAAGTCAAACTGATTTTCTCTCAGTTCACCATCTGTCAGGGCAATGATGACACTGGCTGTCCGGTAACCTGAGAGTCAGAGCCAGAGTGGAGAAGAAAACATCCAATGAGATCAATTTTTTATTATATTTTTCACAGTAGGAATCAAAGTGAACCAACAGCACAAAATATTTTGGACATAATTGTCACGTGATCGAAAGAGCAGCTGTGTTTTTGTTGTTGTTTCTCTCTCTATTTGATGAGTTCACCATATGCTTGAATAAGTTTCTGATGACAAAGATTTCACTATGATTAAGTGCTAAAAAGGAAAATCTTCTACTCACCATCTCCAGTCCCGTAATATATTTGCTCACTGGCCTGGGAGAGAAGTTTTGAGGCGTCAGTGGCTATAAATTTAAATGGACCTCATTTAAAGCGTTAAACGCCATACTGTTGGGAAAACAGGATCAGTTTCCCATCAGCTTAGCAGATGACTTACTCTTTGAAAACCTCTGTGCATGTAGGTGTCGCCGCCTGGCTGCACCATGCGTAGCTCCTCCAGTCCCGCACGAATCATCTCTCTGATCACAGACGTAATACAGAGAACGAGAATGGATATTACTTGAAATGTTATGACACGGGACAGAAGGTAAAGGTAAAAGTGCAAGGTAAATTATAAAGGCATTTGAGTGACGCTGTGTATGTGCCACCTGTCTTCCGTTAGTGCCATGAGAGTCCTTCCTTCTGTTGAAAACACAATAAAAGACATCCGCAGCTGAGGACTGGAAAAAAGAAGAGACGACTGTTTAACCTTCTATTATTTTCTCCTTCTCTCTTTACTCTTTAAATCCCAGCCGTGCACCCACCTGATAAACTTGTGCGCCAGGTGGTCAACAAAGTAATATATCTCATTCCAGTAATGCTGCACGCTGCCAGACCTGAGAGGAAGAGTCAAGGGGATAACAATGACATATCTTTGAAAGTATGACAACCATATCAGTCCTGCATCAGCTCCAGTTTGTTCTTTCAGGTCATTTCCTTTTCATTACCACACCAACACTTTTAATTAGCTGGACACAAACAATGAATCAACACATGTACATAAGCTGCAACATGATAAAACACTGCACTTTGTATCTAGTCTATGGTGTAAAAACCCAAAAATACTCAGTTAACTATCATATAAGAGAATCAGGAAATCTTCACATTTGAGAGGCTGGCAAAGAACGAGCGACTTTTTTTTTCACATTTTTGCTTGAAAAATGACTAAACAATAAATTGATTATAAGAATTGTTGCCAATTAATTTACCGTTGAGACACTAATCAACTAATCATCAACTCTACTGTGATAAAAAACAAAGTCTGATCAGTGGCACTGTATATGTATATAACCTGTTGATTTTACGTTGTTGGTTGATTTGTTATGCTGTAGCTGCTTTTTGAATCAGTTTTGCCATTGTCTTTGTGCAACCAACTGTTAGCGTCTTTATATACTGTAAAGGGCTGTCATGATATCAGATTTTCACTACATGATTATCGTTGACAAAAGAATTCACAGTAACAATATTATCGCGATATCTATAGAAACATTTGGGAAAAAAATTTGTCAAATTCATCTTTAACTTTGTTTATTGTGTGTTTTGTCTCTTTTTTGGCAAATGAATTAGACTTAATTAGATGTGAGTGTAGGGAGGTGGAGAGAGTCTGTAACCATAACTGTACAAAACGAACAACTACCCTTTATGGATAGAGAAAAGGCAACAGGATGAACTGATCGACAAAAGACCTAACATCTGCCATCACAATAATATCATATATGTATTACTGACTCAATCAGAATTTCATTTTTTTAAATACCACGGTTGTTGTCAATACCGTTACATCGCTACACCCGTAACACTATATATGTATGTAATGAAGGGGCTCATCCATATATTCAGTATAATGAAACTTCACCGAGAAGACCAGTGAAGTTCAGCCTTTGTATTTCTGTCTGAATGCTGATGCTTAATATTTCCACTCTTTCTCATGTGACCTCCCAGTCCATTTTTTAAAAAAAAATTCCAAACAGAAACTGAAGTGCCACGTCATTGTCTCGGCTGAGCTTAACATTATATCACATCTTGCAACAGGTGCAGGCTCGACAAAACAATAGAAGATAGCAGCGTTTAAAGAGGAAGTCAGAAATGATAGAGAATTGCGTGGCAAATCAGCATAAACACTACAGCCTCTTCTCACGCTGCGCTGCCCCTCTTCTTCTCCCTCGCTTATGTTTTCATTTATCCTGTGATGTGACTCCCAGGGCAGAGACAGCCAAAAACTTCTTTGGAACATCTGGCTCTAATGGAGAAAGGGTTCTGCAGACTGAGGCACAGGGAGCTGATGCTGGGACTATATGTGGGCTGTGCCTTGTCTGTGAAGCGTGGCTGCAGTCTGACAACAGAAATCCCTTCAGGGCGCTTCATCATCAAAGTGAATGCATATGCATAAACACAACACACTGCAAATGAAGATGTCAGCATGTAAACACTTTCTGTCAAATCTTACAACTTCAACTACATTTGTATTGGCTCAGGTGATCGCAAAGAGCAGCTAACACAGCTGCAATGTATTTTTCAGAAATGTATGAATGGGTCTATTAAAAGTGAGTTTACAAAACTGCAATTTCCATCCAGGAAAATATGACTACATGAGCTGACTAACAAAACAAAACTACACCACACTGACACAAAACTTGATATAACTCGTTCATTAGCTTCATGACAGTTTAATAAATAGACAGTGTAATTCAACTCTCATGCCAGCCCTCAGTGGGCATCTGAGTCTCTGTGAATCTGCTTCTGTGTTTGTTCAATGAAATCTAATTGGTAACTATTTTGATAATCAAATAATTGTGTCAGCCTCTGAAATGAATCAATCTCTGGTTGCAGCTTCTCCAATGTGGCGATTTGCTGCTTTTCTCTGTTTTGTATCATTGAAAACTAAATATCTTTGGGTTTTAAATAGTTGATCAGACATCACCTAGGTCTCTGTGTGCACTTCTCACTTTTTATGCAACAGCCCAAACAACTTAACAATAAATCTAGAATCTAATCAGCAGATTTACCCATAATGAAAATAATCATGAGTTGCAGTCAGTTTGTTGCAGGCCAAAATGACAATGAATGTATTCCTGGCAAGTGCAATGCTATTTATGGGTTTTCTCATCTGTTTTCGAGAATTGGAAAATGATGGAGCAGGGCATACTTATCCGCAAGAAATCATCAGATATGACTGAATTTAAACTTAAGAAAAACTTCGCTAAAATGCCACTTCAAACAGAAAGAGCTGGACAGGTGATATTACAAAATAAATATACATTATAGCCACATCCATGCCAGCTGGGTTGACTGGACTTGATCTTTGTTTTGACGGCTATGACTCCAAGACGCTCACTTATTTTCTCTTTGTCTCCACAGAGCCCAGAAACCTGCCCTATTTCTACTCCACGAGGCTGATACTTATCATCAACAGGTTATAAAAAACCTGCAGTAGCACATTCATGCATGTTAGTAGTTTATTAATGTCTCTGGAGAACATGAATGATGTTTGCACCTGTGTCTTAGTTCAAAAAAACCTCAGCCGCTCAGATGAGTCATGCACCAAAAATCATAAACTCTCTTCAGCAGTGGAGTAAAAGTGGAAGCACTCACTTGTCCAAAACAAAGTAGAGGTCAAATCCTCCATAGCAGGACGACCCTGCTTCCCTCCTGTCATGGACCTGTCCTGCACTGCCGGCCACCAGGACCACCATCAGAATGCCCAGCTCCAAACCGAGCAGGCCCTGCCTGCACCAGCACTGGGACATCACTCCAAACTTGAGAGAAAGCATCAGCTCAACCTCAGAGAAGGTAAACGTAAACACTCTCCTGTTGGAGTTTTCCTGTCACCTTCTCCCTCACAACACAGTGACACACCGAGCCATGCTCTGAAGACTGATCTCGGAGGCATGAAGTGCTCCTCTCTGGATCAGTGTCCCATCTCCTCAACTGCAGATGTGTGCTGGCAGAGGAGGAGTGAAGTTGCTGGCTGGGACTAAGTCCTCAGCTCTCTCTCTCTCTCACACTCAATTATTTTAGCACACGACGCCATGAGTTCACACAATGAAAGAAAACATGTGTTAGTATGTGATTTACTGTGTCTTTCATCAGTTTGCATGAATGACCGTAGAGTTTTCATTATTCTTTTGTTCTTGTTCATTTTTCATTGTTTTTTTTCTCTCACTTTTCTTGCAAGTTTACTCAGTTCTACCTCTTACCCGTCAGTGCCACTTAGTGGCAAACACATGCATCATACACTGCACTGCACTGGAACATTCAATTGTGATTCAGTTCATCTTCATTTAAGTATCTGTGAAAACTGGAATAATGACACAATAAATCACTCCTAATGTAACACTTGAGAGATGTGACCTTCTAAAGGCAAACACTGTAAAAACCTTTAACAATTCACAAAAGAAAAGATGCTACAGGCTTTTAGAGAGATGCAGATGTTTTGCCCTGTCTCCTTTTTCATTTCTGATTTCCCGGCCTGTGTGCATCTTATTCCTCACCTGTCCACCAGGTGTCCTCCATCTGATCATCACTAATCATCTGCTAATCATCTGATCTCCCAGCGGCTGCTCATCACCAATAAGCGTTTCTGTGTGTATATAAAGCGAACAGTTTTTGTGGTTCATATTGCCAGCTGCTGTAGTTTTGAAGCCATCTTTGGTTTCCTGTTCACATTGCTTTGAGTTTTCAGCGCTTTGCCCTACATGAGAGCTACATGTAACATGTTAACTGGTGAGATTCAGAGGCAGGGCCGGCCCAAGCCTTTATAGGCCCCGAAGCAGAATTTGATTTCGGGGTCCCCGACCGCCATACTATTAGCACTGTTGTCTGTGCTTGATCATTCAACATCATCATTATCAATATTAGCTGCAGGTGCCAGTAGCACCAGTAGTATTAGCTAGCCAGTCCGTTAACATACTGTGTTTCTGTACAACTACCGTTGACATGATATAATATATCACAAAAAAAAAACGTGCTCTTGAGGGCCCTCTAGTGGCCACAGGAACCCTAAGCATGTGGGTTAGTTAGCTCATGCCTTGCCTCTGTTCAGAGGTGCTGGTTGGCAGATTTTGTTATCTGGATGCAGGCTAGTTTTCCCCCTGTTTCCTGTCTTAATGCTAAGCTAGCTGCATGGTGGCGGTAGCTTCATGTTTGAATGACAGATATGTGAGTGGTATCGATCTTCTCGTCTAACTCGCAGCAAGAAAGCGGATAAGCGTATTACCCCAAGATGCTGGATTGCTCATTTTAAAGTGTTCAGGTCATGATACTAAGGACTCTTATTGTCCTGCATCACACTTTTGAAGACAGGAAAGAAAATTGGGGTAATCTCAAAAGCAACAGGGGCCGCTGCTATGGAGAACCAAACAAACTAAACTGAAGTGACAGTAGTTGGACATCTCACCCCAAAAAATCATGGCAGTGTTCCTGCCTGTCTGTGTCAGCATCAAAAGTAGTCTGTAGAGGAGGCTGAATCTTCTCTTGTAGCCGCACACTAGCTCAGTGAAGGAGCAGAAAACAGGATTTATCACTTTTGAAGTAATGTTTTGCCTTAATTAAAGTCAGCAAACTAAATGCTGCAGTTTACATTTTGGTTTAATTGTGACATTCAGAGATGATGATCTTAGGGGACCACCTGTGGGAGAACATTTCACTCCTCACACCCAGTAAGTGAATCCTTTTCTCTCTTAAAGTGCTCTTTAAAACTGAACTTGAAGCAGCTCCTGCACTCACTGATGAGTCAGTGTGTACATTTATAAGAGACGTGTGTGTGGGGGGTAGACCCAGCAGCCTGCAGGTGGTGTACCGGGTCAAGATTCAACACCTGCTGAGAATGACTGAGGAGTCAGGCTGGGTTTTCTTTATTGGAGTAAGAACTAGCTTTACTTATCTTATTTAACCAATCTTTTGAATTGTCAGTAACCTGTTTGTCTTTGCAGGTAAAGATCACGTGGCAGTGTATCACAGCTTGTCTTTGTTTCCCTCTTGTTTTTAACCTACTGACAGTGTTGCTCCATGATCCTCTATAGTCCAACTAAACTAAACCAAACTAGTATTAAATACATGTATTAAAACAGAAAGAAAGCAAGAAACGTGACATGAGGTTGAACACTCACTTCCACCTTATATAAACGTGTGTAATGGCTCTGAGTCCAGGTGAAGCACCTCTGTACTGCATGGATGTGTGTTTTGCTGTGAACTGTGTGAGCTCTGCTCTCTTCCCTGTATGTCAGTGAACCACTGCTGCAGCATTGAGACGTGAGAAAACAGCGCTGAGTTCATGAATCCAGGAACTTTTTTTTTTTTTTGCGCTGTTTTCTCTTCTTTTAATCACGAACGCTGATGAACTTTAGCTCGTCTACATATTTGATCAGAAGTAATGGCAACTCCTGCGTTTTTCCTGCTGCTCTGCGGTCTGCGCGTCTCTCTGGCGGTTGATTGGGAGTTTGTGGACACAAATTTTACCTACCTCGGTGATGAAATCGACTACAAGGATCCATGTAAAGCTGGTACAGTGCATTTTTACCTCCTCTGCCAATTTATAGATTTTTTTTCCCCTCCATAATCACCGTGAGATCGGCTGAAAAAAACGCCTGAAACCTTTTAAAGTTAATTGTAGCTCTCTGTGACGTTGACGTGAAGGCAGCAGAGAATGTAGCCTTAATTGCAAGTTAATGCAAATATTAACATGCCAAAAATAGCCTTTTTATTTTTGTTTTATTGTTAATTAACAGTTGACTAATTGTTAATGACTCAAAAACATAACAGGATTGTAGATGCATTACCACACACTAAAACACACTCCACCACCAGTGACAGTCATGTGTTGTTAGTTTTATTTAAGTCAAAAAATCTGAGCAGCAAAAAAAAAAATCACAATCTGTGTTTCAAAGTTGTAGTGGAGCAGGAGTGTAAAGTGGGAATACTGAAGCAATTAAAGAACAAGTAGCTCATATTTGTAGGCCTGCTAATGTTTATAATGTTCACCTTCAGCAAACAGCACTAACCTGAAGACACTGTTTCCTTGACACAGCAGACAGACCAGTGCAGTTATCACTGTTACAGGCAGATCAGACTGATGCAGACCAGATCATGGTCATGTACATGCAGGGAAATCATGTTACTGCAGAGTGGAGATGTTTGGAGCACTATATTCATTTCTTTCCACGTGAATCTGTTTAATCCTGGTTTAATAAGTAAAACAAATATATTGTAGCCTTGGTTGGGACAAATCTCCTTTGTTCGTCTGCTCTCAAGTGATTTACAAGTTTTAAGCAGTAGTGGAAAAAGTAGCGATACCACACTATAAAAATATCACATGCAGTGAAATGTGCTCCAAGTAAAGTATTCATCAGGCGACAGACTGGCCCCTTTTATCAAGTTATACTATTAAATTATCATTACTAAGGCATTATGGTAACAGTTTAGTTGGTTATTTTAATTGTTGTGTAGTTTTAGATAGTTCTCCAGCAATGCATCATATTTTATGAGCTTATATGTTTTGAATGTAAATTATTGATCTTCATGGTAACTAGTAACTACAGCTGTTAAATAAATGCAGTGGAGTAAAAGTAGTACAAGACTTGAGTAAATGTAGTTTGTGACATTGCACTGCAGGTTTTCAAGTGAAGGATGATACTCTACATCCTTCACTTGTTTAAAGAAAGTCAGGTTTAACACGTTGGTAAAATAATAATAGTCTAATCTGAAAAAGAAAACGCTTAGTCAAACACACTGTACTACAGATATGCAGATATGCAGGGTACTGATAATGAATGAAATCTGCATTATGAATAAAAAGTCAAATGGTAAATCATTGTCCGGAAACTGAGTGTGTCTGATCGGTTGAATCCGTCCGCCTTGACTTTGTAACGAGCCTTCTCCGGTGAAAAAAGAAAATACAACACTTTTTTTCTCCATCATCTACCATACTAAACAGTTAATTTGGTTATTAGGGGGCCTCCAGCTGGTTGGGGTTCCTTTTTCACTTGTGACTTCTGAAACTTCTAAAACACACCGTTCTTCTCCTCTGAGGCAGTTGCCTGGAGACTGGAGGTCATTGAGGCCATGCCAGCGCCGTCCTTGGCTGGGCGCCGGTGAAATCCCTCTGGCTTCAGGGCATGGGGTGCACACTGCAGGGGTGACAGTCATTTACAGTCACCCTTTGCATGAGTGAATTCACTTCAAAGGCCGACACAGGGCCCGCTATGTCTTTTCATTTCGACTTTCAAAGGCTGTTACATCGCGCAGCTAAATGAGGAATTTAATGGAAAAGACTCTAGTGAGCTGCTCTGCTGGACTCGTGCAATATGAGATTCTGATTTGGGCCAAGATGTATGTCTTAAATGAAACAAAATGTCAATCCCATAGAGGGAGAAGCAAGTTTCAGAAAGAATGTTTTGAAGCAAGAGGGGTCACCAAGATGCACATTAAAGGATGTGAAATTAGCTGTTGAGATTCTTATGTCTTGTCGGGGAAAAAAATTTATTGACTTTGTATTTCAGGACAGAAGTTGAGGGTTTTCCCATTCATTTCAACACAGTCTGTTGGAGCCAGCAATCCAACTTCTGTCCAACTTTCTGTCACAGTTAGTCATCCCTGCTTTTGGCGTGTTTAATTTCTTATGATTGCTCATAATTGCACTTCCTTTTCTCCGGATTCTCTGCTGCTCAGGTTAAATTATCTATAATCTAAAAAGAAACATCTTTGTCAGCCACTCAAACTATTAAGTTGCAACTCTTCACAGCTTTCACTTTTGGTGCTCAGTCCGTGTGTGTGTGTGTGTGTGTGTGTGTGTGTGTGTGTGTGTGTGTCAAAGGGCAAAATCAGCTCATTTCTACATGCTGTAGAAAAGGTTTAGGATGATATCCATGTCACTTAGTAAAACATGATCAGGAACTACTTTGGGCCTCGTACAAGAGGTGAGGTTAATGTTTGGGAACTCCGTGCTGCTGAACACACAAAACAAACATACAGTGTTCCTGAATTGTACAGTGGATAATATCGGTCCTGCTTGTTGGTCACAAGTGAACGACTTTATAGGACAACAAATTCTCTGTCATGGCGATTTGACAGGTACAGAAATATACAGTAAAGCTGTTAAATGATCCCTTACTTCACCTTATCAGGAACGTAAAGGTCTTTGCTCCAATGTTCATGACTTCACTTGCAGGTTAATCAGTTGCTGAACATTTAAGCAGTTTGCTGCAGGAAAGGTGCCACAGAAACACAAAGCAAATTTCAAGGTTTTATTGTAGTATCTTGAATAATGTATGAATGTCTGCATATGTCTGGTTATTGACCAAGGCCAATGGTCTAAATTGAAAATGAAGCTTAGTAAAGAAATGGGACATGCTTTACAGACAGCATCTGGAGGCCATTCATAAAAAAGCTCCTGTGACAACGGAGCAACCATTGTACAAAATGCTGATTTGTATGTCACCACATTGTTTGTAGGCGTTCAGCAACACTGCAAAGCCCAGCAGCACGGTGCGATCACAGTCCTGTAAAGTATCCAGTGCACATCTTCACCTTTTGAAATGAAAGAGCAGCCGCACCACATGGTGCAGACTGTATTCAGGAGCTGTGTTAGCTGATCAAACAGACACACAACACCACTTTGCTTTCTTGCCATGAATTAGATGAGAGGATTGATACTACTCTTATATCTGTCCATTAAGCCACAGCCGGGATACAGTTAGCTTAAGTTAGCATAAAACTGGAAAGAGGGAAACTGCTTGCCTGGCTGTGTCCTAAGGTTTAAAAATAGCCTCTAAAATGGACTATTTACTCCTCTGTGAAACCACAGCATGTTGTTTTTACACTTATACTAATGTGTAATGCTGTAATGAGGGAACTTTGGAGCTGCTATTAGGCAGATGTTGTTACCTTTGGACAGAGCAAGACTAGCTTCCCCCACCTGTTTCTAATCTGTATGCTAAATTAAGCTAACTAGTACTATTTAGCACGTAGGAATCTAGTCATTAACATTCATCTTGAGTTTATTGTTTTATTTTTAACATAATTTCAGCTTTATATATCTACTGTTTCCCTGTGTGTTCATCTGCCTGCCCCAGCTGCTTTTTTGGGAGATATTGCTCTGGATGAAGACGACCTCCGCATGTTTAAAGAGGCCCACAGCATTGATGATGAACAGCACACTATCCAGACCAACCAAACGGACTCCGGTATCAAAGCAATCTATGAATATTCTGACTGACACTTTCTCTTCAAAGTGTAATTTCACCCTTTTTTTTTTAGATTAAATAAAGGGATGACAATCAATGCAGATTTCCCATTCACTCGTTGCAGAGAACAGGTCCACCTCCAGTGAGGGTGTCAGGAGTAAAAGAGCTGCAGACAAACTCCATCGTCTAAAGAGAGCGGCCACCTCCAGACCTGAGCGAGTGTGGCCAGATGGCATCATACCGTATGCGATCAGTGGGAATTTTAGTGGTGAGTGCTGAATGAAAACCATAAATCCTTCAACTGTTTTTACACAGGAGTCGTCAGCTATACTGTGCAGCCAACCTGTGTTGGTTGGCATGTGTGGTTTTGACATCCTGAAGCTGTCATACTGTAAGTCAGAGTTTCCTTTCAGGCAGTCAACGAGCCATTTTCCGTCAGGCGATGCGTCACTGGGAGAAACACACTTGTGTAACATTCACCGAGAGGACAACTGAAGAAAGCTACATTGTTTTCACCTACCGGCCATGTGGGTGAGTTGGGAGCTCACTAACAATCTTCAAATATATATATATATACTGTATGTATAGGTCCATGCATGTTTGCCTGTTTTAGCCCCTTCACCACACTACAAATCAAATATACTTTACATTACAGCTATCCATATAGCAAACCATGCTGATGTGTTTTAGAAACTTAAATGGATGTACTGTCATGGGTATTAGTTGGTTTCCATTCATTTCTGTACAATGTGAAATATCAATTATCAGACTCTACAAGCTTTCTTGCATTCAGACTTCATTCCTTCCAGCTCCACAGAGCCTTTTAGCATCTTTTAGCTCATTGTTTTGTTTTTCCAGCCCACAACTTGTTTTGGTTCAATCTCATCACCATCATTTCCAGCAGCAGTAGGCAGCTGTTTAGAGCAACAACAACATCAACAACTAAAAAAAGCACTAAAAACCCAGTGCATCCTGCCCACAGCACTTAAAGATAGATAAAATTAGTGACTAAGTGGTAAACACAGTGTTGGTGGAGAGCAAAACAGAGTGAATATTGCACTAAGATTAATAAGGTGGCCAGAAACATGACCAATAATCAGTTTTCCATCCATCCTAATGGATATATACCTATACCTATACCTGGTTATTTTTTGATAATGTAGCAAGCACACAAACTAATTTCAAGAGTCAGCGAAGTGAGAATTAAAACGTACTGAAATAAACAGAAGGCAAAGCTGCCTGGAGCTGTAGGAAAATAACCTCCAGGAATCTAACTGTGCATAACCTGCAATCAAAAATGATTTGTAGTGAAAGAGCATGAACTTGCAAACACACCTTTAATATTAACAAGCAGCAAAGAGTGAGTGTTTGTTCTGCAGGGGCTTCAGGGTTTGGACCTGAACAGTGTCGCCCCCTGCAGGTGTTGCTCCTACGTGGGGAGGAGAGGTGGCGGCCCTCAGGCCATCTCCATAGGGAAGAACTGCGACAAGTTTGGCATTGTGGTACATGAACTCGGCCATGTGATCGGCTTCTGGCATGAACACACACGTCCGGACCGTGACGAGCATGTAAGCATCATCAGAGACAACATCCAGCCAGGTACTGTTACTGCATGTGTGCTGACGCGAATAAGTGTGAATGGACGCGTGTGTGCTCACTGACCCTTCAGATGTTTTTCTTTGCATTTAGTCCAGTGACTGTCTGTATGTGAATAGGACAGGAGTATAACTTCCTGAAGATGGAACCAGGTGAGGTCGACTCTCTCGGGGAAGTCTACGACTTTGGCAGCATCATGCATTATGCAAGGAATACGTTTTCCAGGTTTGTTATCCTTCACATTTTTTCTAACCTAAAGTTTAGCTTTGTGTTGAAGGGACTGTGAGGAGTTCACCACTTTTATTGCCCATTTGTGAGTTTCCTGAGAATGCACGCTTTATTTTTAGCTCTACCCTGGCTCACATTAAGAGGCCATTAAACAGCTCCACTGGGGCAATTACTGGAAAAAATACCTTGCTCAATAGCCTAATTGCTCAGCACTGGTGATTCACTCTGTCCACTCCATCTGTATATTTGAACTGACAACATACAGTGCACCAGCCTGCATCTCTAACTAGGCCATTATTACGACTGCCATTGCTTCTGACATCTCCCGCATTTCTGAGGTCTTGAATTTGAAATGACCACTTATTCCACTGATAAGAGTTAGTATTCAGTGCAGTGTTTACAGTCATTTGGAGAAGCAGACATCAAATCCGGTCACAACCATATGAAAAAAAATCTCCCTTACTGTCACTAATATCATGCTGGATTATCAGCTGAGCTACTGCACTGACCTGGTGTTTGTCCCTTTATTCAGCTCTGCTAAACAAGCTCCATAGGAAACCTCTGGGATTTGGTTCTTTATTGTCACAGAAATGGTTTCACACTAGTCTCCTTTTCATTTCTGTCTCGTGCATGTTGTTGCCCCGTTGCTTTTCTCTCTGCTTTGGTGTTTTTACCTCCATCACCGCTCTGCTGGTCTGGGTCATGGAGGAAAGCCAAGCTAAATAAAGGCCTGGCAGTTCAGGCTTTGTTGAACAATTTGGGCTGGAGTGGCCTTTTTCTCTGGCATTCAGGAGTGGGCTCCACTGAGCCGGCTGGCACCGGCAAAAGGCCCCATTCAGAGCGCTCTGTTTGCACATGCCTGTCATTCATGGGTGCATCACCATGGGAACTGAGCAAGAGTGAGCTCCAAACCCAGTGAGAGATTATCAGAATCAATAAAGTATCAAGGTGCTGAACAGGAGTCGGGTCTGAAAAATTCAGTTGAAAACCACATTTTGCTGCACATCAGTGAGGTTAGGCTTCATCAGGCTTTTCTCTGCTAGAATCAGTTTTTGAATCGTGAGATGCTTTGATCTTCTCTGAGAAACGAACTGCTCATGTTTTGTGATTTGTCTGAATCAGAGGAATCTTCTTAGACACAATCTTGCCTCGTTACGATGTCAATGGAGCCAGGCCACCTATTGGACAGAGGACCAGGCTTAGCAAAGGGGACATTGCACAAGCCCGCAAACTCTACAAATGTGCAAGTAAGATACATTGATACAAGATACATCTAATGATCACAGCTGTAAAATGGCATCATACTTTGATTTTTAGACTTTTTTCATTTTCAAAGCCAATTATATTTTTGCCTATTGACTGAATGTGCACCAACTAAAGCTAAACCTTCTATAAGTGAAAGAGGAAAAACAAAAAGTTCAAAAACTCTTCTTTGTTCTGGGATTTGAGTGTTATTTTTCTGATAGTTATTGTAGTATAGCCCTGTTGGTGTGATGGTGTGTTGTTGTGACAGAGTGTGGGGACAGTCTGCAGGAGAGCGCTGGAAATTTCTCTTCTCCTGGTTTCCCCAACGGGTACTCAGCGTACGCTCACTGTGTCTGGAGGATTTCTGTCACCCCTGGAGAGAAGGTGAAGTTAAAGAAGTTAAAGCACCACTTCAGTAAAGGGTGGAGAAAAAATACTGAATGCCCAAATTTAATGTATGAATACTTCGCCTATATTGTCTGAATTTGACAATAACATTTCATCTAAGTTAAGGACAATCAGAGAACGAACCAACATGACAAATGAAATATCATCCGTTGATCTTGCAGTGCACTACATTTATTGTTAATCAGGTTATTGTGGAAATAGATTGTTTGTAATCATTTATCTGAATCATATCATCCAGGTGCATAACTAAATGTATCTTCTTACAGATTGTTTCCTTTCTCAAACCTTAGTGTCATTTGCTCGATATTTTCCATCCTATTTTGATGTATAACTTTATAACACTGCAGAAATTTACATGCAAATAACACTTAATAATTAAAATGACAGTTTAAAAACGTCTGTTTGACACAGTACAAGACAATTAATTACCTCCCTGAATTGTTCAGTAATCAGTATGTGGTTGGTTCAATGTCAGAACATTTCTTGATGCCGTAGTTACTCACTTGTACCCACCCAACCTCCGTCTGTCTCTTCATGTCTGTGTTTCACTGTGTCTCTCACAGATTGTGCTGAACTTTACTTCCATGGACCTCTTCAGGAGTCACTTGTGTTGGTACGACCACGTGGAGGTCCGAGATGGGTTCTGGAGAAAAGCTCCACTGAAAGGTCTTTAACCTTGATTAACAATAGTCCCACTTCTCCATCTGAGTGTCATCCAGAAACCTGTCATCAACCTGATACAGTTTCATAAATGCATTACCTGGTGCTGTGAAGTACTCACTGACGGTGTCATTATTCCCTTATGCACTTTGGCAGGCCGTTTTTGTGGAGACACACTTCCAGATCCAATCATCTCTACTGACAGTCAGCTGTGGATTGAATTCAGAAGCAGCAGCAGTTGGGTGGGCAAAGGCTTTTCAGCGGTTTATGAAGGTACGTCATCTGTGGCGCTCACTTCATGTGAATCATCAGCCATTTGCTGCAGGTTTTTCCAGGTTTTACATTCACTTTCACTGTATAATGTGAAAAACTGAAGGTAGAAATAGAGGAAGCAAGTCTCTGGATGAAACAAAACGCCATTAATCTCAATTGTCCCCTCCTGTGCAGCCATCTGTGGGGGAGAAGTGAAGCGGGACAGCGGCCAGATCCAGTCTCCCAATTACCCAGATGACTACCAGTCCAATAAAGAGTGTGTGTGGAAGATCACAGTAGCAGAGGGTTACGATGTTGGCCTCTCGTTTCAGTCGTTTGAGGTAAAATCACCTTTATTATTACTGGTCAAACAAGAACGATGCTTCACAAAATATCAAGCACTGCAACTTATGTTTGAACGTTCAGTATGATCCATGTTATTGTCCTATGTTAAAGCAATTATATTTGTATAACCTTTAACTTAGTCCTCTGCTGTAATGTCTCTTTGTGAACTTCACTGTCGTTGTTTCGACTGCAGATTGAGAGACATGACAGCTGTGCCTACGACTATGTGGAGGTGAGGGATGGCAGTTCGGAGAGCAGTCCGCTGCTCGGCCATTTCTGTGGCTACGACAAGCCGGACGACATCAAGAGCAGCTCCAACCAGCTCTGGCTGAAGTTTGTATCTGACGGATCAGTCAACAAAGCTGGGTTTGCAGCCAACTTTTTTAAAGGTAGGTAGGTTGTTTTAGTTGCCAGCGATGACACAGATTTATTTTATTTTTTTTACACGTGGCCGATGATGCTTCTGTTTAGCACAGAAAACAGATTCTGTCGATTTTTCATTTGCCAGAGATGGACGAGTGCTCCAAACCTGACAATGGTCACTGCGAGCAGCGCTGTCTGAACACGCTGGGCAGCTACAGGTGTGCCTGCGACCCTGGATATGAGCTGGCAGCTGACAGACGCAGCTGTGAAAGTGAGTGCAGAGCACAACTCCACGCACTGACATGATACTCACACCCAACATTATACAGAGTGCTATCATTTCAAAATATGATGCGAAGCCTGCAAGCTAGTGGAAGCGTCAGCTGGAGTCCGCTGCTGCCCTCATGTGGTAAACTCCTCAGACGGCAACACATAGTCATTGTGCACTTTTCAGTGCTCTGCTCACTCATGCTGCTTGCCTGCTGCCACACTTTTCACCTGAGAGCTGTTAGTCACTACTACTGCTGCCAACACTACGGCAGCTGTTCATATAGCCCCCCAGCAGCCGCCTGGAGGCTCTAACACTCGCTTCCCCTCTGAGAGATGTTATTATCATCACTCCCCACTCCCTGCTGTGTGTTTTCTTGTAGGGAGTGATTAGGTTTGTGCCGAGCCGAGACGTCAAATATCAGGACTGTACATACTCTACATTAAAGTAGTGATCCATTCCACATGAGGGGGCTGGCTGAAGTCGAAACATACCTCTCTGTCGGACGGGCCTGAGGACTGATGCTGGGAGGCATCCACTTAGACAATAAAGTCAAAAAACATTTTTCATCATTCATCAGGATAGATGAATACTGAAAGTTACACATGGCATTTTATGTGTTGCATTAGTGCACGTCTCAACTGCTTCCAGTACAAATGTTTGTAATGAACACACAGATGTTTTAAGAGAGTCATGTGATGTCTTTCACCCAGTGTAAGCTTGATTCTCTGGTAGTTTCCTCTTTTACCACAAGAGGGCACCGCTCCCTTACTATTGCTTCTCTAGGAGCTTTGACAGTCACTTGATTCATATATAAAATAGAAATTAAATTTTTTCTCCAGCAGAATTTAGTGGGTCCCCTGATGTTACCTTTTCATTAAAAGGCTGTAATTATTGTTTAATTCCAGTACTACTACTTTCTTATTACAATGATCTTACATGGTTTATTTCATGACATTACTTTGTCTAACAGACTGTGATTTGACAGGTTGTCTTTTTCTGCAGCTGAAGGGTTAAAGAAAAGGTTAAAGAAATCACAAATTCACACATGGGTCTTGTAATTTATGTAATGCAAGTGTTTGTCTTTCACGCATCTACCACTAAAATCAGTGCTTTCTCCCACCAGCAGCTGCCTGTGGTGGGTTCATCACCAAGCTGAATGGTTCACTCACCACCCCCGGCTGGCCCAAAGAATACCCACCCAACAAGAACTGTGTGTGGCAGCTGGTGGCACCCATTCAGTATCGCATCACTCTGGCGTTTGATGTGTTTGAGACCGAAGGGAATGATGTGAGTTCACAATCTCAAAGTTTTGTTTGTGATTGTCATTCTGTTGACCGATAATACAGTCTCTCTGCAGAGGTTTTATTAGATAACTTGCTAAAAATCATGACAGTTTCACAATCCAGCTTCTTCTTTTGTCCTTTGTAGTAAGTAAAATCTTCTAGTGTTTACCATCAGGTGTGTAAATATGATTATGTGGAGGTGCGCAGTGGGTTGAGTTCAGACTCAAAGCTTCATGGGAAGTTCTGTGGAGCAGAGAAACCCGAGGTCATCACCTCCCAACACAACAACATGAGGATTGAGTTCAAGTCGGACAACACCGTGTCCAAGAGGGGCTTCAAGGCTCACTTCTTCTCCGGTAAGTCTGAAAGGGTCAAATTAAAGAGTCAAATATTTAGGAAGTATCGAGGAAGGAAATATTGAGTGTAATGTAACACAGACTAATGTCCAGATCTTGTCCAGTGAGAAGGACAAAACCATCATCCCACTGCAAGAACAATGCAGGCAGCTGTCTCCAGTTTCTGCCACAAGGATGAAAGCAGTGTAATTTGTGCTTTATGGGAAGGTTAGATTGAATTTTGCACAACCTAAAAGATTGGTAGTATGCTTAATGTTCAATTCAAATTAATTTCCTGTCTACATTCACATTTATAATCACATCGTAGTATCATCATAGTATATGCTCTGTGCTGGTTAAATTAATAATTAATATAATAATTATATTAATAGTTAATATTTCTGGTTCAATAAATTTGCCAAATGTTTGATTTTTCACACATCCACACTCGTGTAGATATATCTGGTATCTTTTGCACTCCATTCCAGCCTTCCATCCACAGCACTTTTAAACTCTTTCTAAAATCTTCTTTGTTGTGCGGACAGATAAACTGCTCTTTTCAAGAATACTGAGGAATACTGAGGAATACCCAGGAGGTGTTTTGCTGAGATATGATCGGGGGGTTGTTGGTGTGTCATACAGCAGATTTCTTCCTTCTTGAAGAATACAGAAAAACCTTTGTGTCTGCAGTCAGCAGCAGATCCTAAAATGTCTAAAATGTTAACTCAATATGTTCTGCAAGTTTTCTGCAGCCTATTGTGACAGATTCACATGTTGCTGTGCCAAGGAATTCTGAATTAAAATTACTTAAATGTCAACAGATATAGATGAGTGCTCCAAAGACAATGGAGGCTGCCAGCATGAGTGTGTGAACACCTTCGGAAGCTACAGCTGTCAGTGTCGCAGCGGCTTCATGCTGCATGATAATAAGCACGACTGCAAGGAAGGTACAGTATGTGTCTCTGCTGTCCCTCATCTGCGAGATTTAAAGGGTCAGTTCGCCCAGATTACAAACAGAAAATGATGAAATTGTGAGAATCAGCTGACCCCAGCTTGGGCCTTCTGGGGCTGGGTATTAAGCCATTAGGGGGATGGAAGGAGGGGCAGAGAGTCCTTGCTTTCTCCCATGTGGCCACATGTTGATTGACATGATAGATTGACTTGTGAATAATTCCACAACGCCACAGACCTCACTGTGGAAGGTCGTCGTAGGAAATACTTATAGACACTTTTAGTCTTAGCCCCCAAAATGTTTGAGTGTGGAAAGCTTTTGCTTTACTTTTATTTTGCTGTTCTGTTTAGGATGCCTTTTCCAAGGTAAATGCCTCAGAGGGAGTGATGTGAGCACTCAGTGATGCAACTTCATTGTTTTCTTCTGGTGTGTCGTGTTTTTTTCAGCCGGCTGTGATTATGTTGTGAACAGTGTGTCAGGCGTCATCAGCAGCCCCAACTGGCCTGACAGATATCCCAGCAAGAAGGCCTGCACCTGGTCTCTGTCCACAACCCCGGGCCATCGAATCAAACTTGTGTGTTAATTGGTGTTTTTTTTTTCATTTATACATTGTGTTTTGGTCCAAAGTGAAGACTTTAAAAGCAGTCAGCGACTTATCATGGTTATTCACAGCTTTTTAAAATGAATTTCAGGTGTTCAATGAGATCGACATGGAGTCTCATCTGGAGTGTGCTTACGACCACCTGGAGCTCTACGACGGGCGAGACGTCCGTGCACAGAGCCTGGGGCGCTTCTGTGGCACCAAGAAGCCGTCTCCAGTCGTTTCTAGCGGCAACAAAATGTTCCTGCGTTTCTTCTCGGACAACTCAGTACAGAAAAGAGGCTTTGAGGTTTCACACAGAGCAGGTGGGCAAAGCAGCTGAAAGGTTACTGTTCTGCTCCTAAAAGAGTCTGGAGATGTATTAAAATGGTTCTTTGGAGAAAGAATAGAACTACAACTATGGGTTTGTTTTCTGTTGTGTTTAGAAAACTGCATTCTTTCCTCACTTTTACGAGTTCCTCCTTTTTGACCCTTTAATTTTGTGGTTGTGAATTCCCAGAATGTGGAGGAAGCCTTAAAGCCGAGGTCAAGACAAAAGATCTGTACTCTCATGCACAGTTCGGAGATAACAACTACCCTGGGGGCTCTGACTGTCTGTGGGTGGTCACTGCTGAGAAAGGTTATGGAGTGGAGATCGTCTTCCAAGTGTTTGAGATTGAGGAGGAGGCAGACTGCGGGTACGATTACGTGGAGCTGTACGATGGCGCTGACATCAAGTCTCCGAGGCTGGGGCAATATTGTGGATCTGGGGTGAGGCTAAAAATATCAGGCCTGTGTACTAAATGCTGCTTAGACAAACTTTTGCTTCAAAAACCAATCTCTTTTTTGTTCCGTATCTTGCTCCTTTTCCTCAGGCTCCAGAGGAGGTCTTCTCGGCCGGAGACGCCATCGTTTTAAAGTTTCACTCAGATGACAGCATCAATAAAAAAGGCTTTCATGTGCGCTACACAAGCACAAAGTTCCAGGACACGTTACACGCAAGCAAGTGACTCTTACCCCAAACCTAAATGGAGACTTCCCCCCCTAACATTTGGTTGTACACACCCTTCTCCAGACGAGGAGCGAATGCATGGATTGATACCACAAACACCAACACTCATACTTTACGTTCACATCTGCTAAAAAGAGTGAAGCCATGCGGAGATGTGACATCTTTGCTCTTCCTCATTATAGAGCTATATAGGACGAAAGGCAAGGATTAGTTTGAAGTGATTATTATTTTGAGTAAATTCAGTCACACCACTTGTAATGAGCTGATTACATCATAACACTGTGCTAAGATATAAAATGTATATATTGTGATATAGTTTGCCTTGTTTTTTTAATCATGATTTCAACTGTCACTTTTTACTGTCTGAGGTTGAAAAGCTTGATCACTTCTAATGAATGTAATGCACTTTGCTGTATTATATCACAAAAGCATATAATGATAATAATTATGGAAGAAAACATAATGTCAAAGATTAATTGTTTAATATTATTTTCCGACCTGCATTTGCTTTACTTTAGTTTTTTGAATTTCCATTAACATTCCCTCACAGTATATTTTCTGATGCCTTTTTTCCCTGGCATTTTTTTTATATTTTTATTTTAAACTATTGTGTTTTCAAGTGTTTTCTTCTGACTGATGTTCCTGTGCATCAAATTCTCACGCGACACACGGCACTACACCATGACAACGGATGGAATTAGCACCTCATTCATCAATATATTGAATATTTTTCCTTCACATCTACAGTGCATTGACCCTAAAGAGCAACTGAACTCCAGATGAAAATCTTACTTCGGGTTGTCCCATAGGTTTAATTTCTTTACTTGCTGCTGTGATGGGATGTAGAAGTGGACTCCAGGGTTTGTCAGTGCACGATGACATCACTGTCGGGTGTGGTTATAGGTGCAAGAGACCACACTTATGACACACCTAGCCGCACCCATCAGTGGTGGTGGTGGTGGGTGTGGTCAAGGGAGCAACTTTAAACTTTAACCTAGAAAGGACTGGCTGCTCTTCAGCCTGGTATTAAAGGTGCCCTGTGAAGTTTACTTCTAAACAAAGTATTGTTTACATTCAGTGTTAACTCACCAAGTGTGTGTATCTTAAAAGTCTGACAAATGCATGCAATGTATTGTTCATCCTCGTAAAACACAAAATGAGGCAATGTTTACATCACATGTTTACTAGCTTGGAGTCTTCTTCACTGCCTATGCGTTGCAGCATTTCTGTGAATGTTACAGCCACCAGCTCTCAATTAGTGGAACAGAGTCTAACCATTATGTGTGTGTTGCGTCACCTGCTTGTTTGTGCGTGTGCATGTGCATCCTCATGTGAGCACATACAAACAAAACAGGGACCCACTAATAAAAACATTGCTCCTTAGCACCACTAGTGGCTAAAAACTCCACAGGGTACCTTTAATATGCACTTACACTATGACAAATAGTGCTTCATATGCAGTATGTGATGAAATGACACTGATGTTTTATTTATTTTCACGCTGGATTAATAAGCACACTTTGGAAAATAATTTTCAAGAAATACTTTTAATAAAATTTTACCCATACAGTTGTGTGTGATATTGGATGCCACTTAACATGCATCAGGCTTGGGATCAACAAGGTCAAACAGCAGGTATACTAAATTCATCAAGCACAGCAAGTACAAAGTAAATATCCAAAATTCTAACCATTTGCTCACATAAAAAAGACTATTAAAATCAAGTTGCTTTTATGTAAGCTTAAAATTTCCCAAAGCTCCTGAATGCACCAAATACATTAGTTAGTATGATATGACACGTTAAAATCATGATGTATATTTTTTTCAAAATGTAAAAAAAAAAGAAAAATCACAGTATTAAACGATTAAGATGTTTACTTAAATGTATTAGTGTATCATGCACAGAAAAATCATTGAATTACAAAAGTAACCATAATACTACTTTACATTTAATGTCACAATAGTCAAGTAACCAGACAGTTTCACATTCTTTACTGAAGCACAGCTTCTCTGAAATGAAATGTGTGGCAGTAGATCCAGTCTACATATTGAACTATGTGTTACATGTAAGATACATGTGTTTCCATTGGACAAATGTCAACTGTTTATTGCACAAATACAAATACTTTGTTGTATCTAATACTGTACACTATAAAGTATGTTTTCTCTTTTTGTGAAATGCTCTTTGATTTCATGCTTGTTTGGTAACCTTTTGTAACTTATTACCCTTTTGTTACCATTTTTCCCAGTTTGTTAAATCTTTGGTAAGAAAACTTTAAGAGGCTCATTTTCATGCACTTTATCCAGGAAGCCCAGGTTGAAGTAAGGGTAGAGCGTCTCGGTGAAGTTCTCCCTAAAGGTGTAGAGATGTGTCATGCTCTCTGCATTATAAAAGGACACCAGGCCCCTCTTGTAGTCGAGGTACACTCCTATCCTGGCCAGTGGCTCCTCCAGGGACAGGACAGTTGGAGGTGTGGTGCCAGCCATGTACTGTATCCCATAAGAGAGGGAGAGAGTCCAGAAGCCGTTGGCTGGTAGGGCTTTGATGACTCCCTTCCGAGGCACCGACTCACGAGCCACCCCCACTGTCCAGACTGTGCTGCTGTAGACTTCAATCTCCCAGTAGTGGCGTCCGTGGGTGAAGCCCTGGCTTCCGAGCAGGGACAGGGCAGCGTTGAACCTGTAGGGGTTGTCCTGCACGGTGTGGTTAAAGGTCTGGTAGCGAACGCAGGTGAGGGAGGAGGTCAGGCTGAGCCAAGGGTTGGCCGTGCTGGAGTTAAATGTGATGGCTGCAGGAACTAAAAACAGGAAAATCATATGATAACAGAGATTAATTAAAAGATTGATTAATAATATGTTTCTGCTAAGATTATCAGTGTTGGTTTCTGTGTATTTCAGTGTTTGTATTTTACATTTTTAAAGGGAGATGGGGCCACTTAAAGTACCTGGGTAAATACTTCCTTTCATGGATTTCCACACTCTGTACTGCAGGGGCCCTGCAAACCGACCCTCGCACAGACTGGGTGGTGTAAATGCAGGTTTCTCAAACTTCAGCGATGGCCTGCCAACAAAAGCAAAGTCAAAACAATGAACACAGAGGAAAAACAAAAAACGATCCAAGATAAAACAGTTGAACCTTTCCCACACTCACCTCTGGAGCAGGACTTTGATGCTCTGAAATGAGACACAGGAACAAACACAGGAAAAGACAGAAAGAGACTGATGATTAGTTTTGTTGTATCTGAAAGAAGAGAAAGCTTTTTCCACATTACATCAATGTCTGAGCTCACGCTATCCCACCCTGTGGGATCTCCCTGTGGCTGGGGAAAGTCCCGCAGCCATGGCCAGAGTAAATGCCTAAACTGAACTCCTTATCCTGCAGATCAAGGAGTGAGATCACTGGCCTACATCCTGTCTGCACTCACTGCGCTGCGACCAAATCCTTTGCTATTAGAAAAGTAGCAATAATTCAAACATTACTCTTAAAATACATGGAAATATGTTTATGGCCTTTAATTGTGTGCAACCTGAAACAGGAAAGCCAAAAAGGTCACACCCTGCTCAATGAAATCTTGAATGTTGATGTTGGAGCTTAGTTAACATTTTGGCAAAGAAAACCTGAAACATCCTTGAGTATAAAACAAACAAACCCTCACAATTTGCCTCTTTACTTCCTCTGGGTTGAATGTCATATAAAACGTTTTGGAAACAAACAAAAAAAAAAGTTTGAAGTCAAAAGCTCAGCATTTCTCGCCTTAATCATCCTCAAAGCTGACTCATCATGCTGTTAATCACTCCCAGATGGACTGTATTCACGTTCATATTTAACTGAACTCACTCGCAGCAGAGTGAACGGGTCCTGCTCTCTCAGCTTGTCCTCTATCTCGTGGACGGCTCTCTGCAGACGGGAGATCTCCACACACAGCAGGGCCTTGTGCTCGTCCAGGCGGATCAGCTCTCTCCGCTCCTCCGTCTTCAGCTTCACCTGCAGCAGCTTCTCTTCCTGGTACAGGAACTGGTGCAGGTCGCTGAACTGGGCCTCGATGCGCTGCTTGAGGTCGGCTGTGTGCTCCTGAGTGGGTGAAAGACAATGGACATTTGTCACCCGGGAGTGAAACAGTGAAAGCATGCGATCCGTGCCAAATATAAGAATTTAAAAGAGCTTTGCATGTAGATACTTTCTTCCATTTTGAATGTAACTCTCACAGTGACAAAGGTCAGTCCCATTTATTTGGATTCTTGTAGAAACAAATGTTTATAACTTGAAACAAGACCAGATGAGGCAGAACATAAGGGAGATTACAACACTTGTTTTGCAGAGTGTGCATAATGACATATATACAGTATATATACATATATATCCTGAAATCTTCTCACCTTGAGCTTTTTAACCTCGTCCTCAGCTTCTCTGTCACACTGCAGCGCTGTGTTGAGCTCAGCTTTGAGGGAATCCATGGAGCTGTTCAGAGACGCCTGACAGGACAGAGACACAACGTCACTGCATGCTGAACTTTTCACTTCACACTCATTGTCAACTGGTTCTACATTGACCAGTTGTTTTTGGAGCAAAATTATTTTTAAAACAAGGAGATGCAGATAAAATCCCATACACACACACACCCCATAAGAAATATTAGCTGATGTTACCTTTAAATTAAATGCCCAAATATATGAAACAAAGACAAAGCAGTGACTGATTTGCAGCAAACTAGAGTAAATCATGGCACGTGCCATAAGTACTAGAGACTCTGACATCCTCAAAAGATGCACCAGGGTCTTTCCTTAAACACAAACATCCAGAGAAGAAAATTAAGTTTTTCTAGCAAAGGTAAGTTGTCATTATTACAAACAAGTGTACCAAGGGAGAGAGAGAGAGGGGACAAAGACATAAACAAGATGCCCTAGTGTTTGCACTTCCTGAGAGGCAAGTTTATGTGTAGAATTATGGCAGAGAAATAATTAAAACTCCAGCTATCTTTACTGCTACACAAAGTGTCTCAGAAATGTTCTTATATAGTCACATTTACATATAATCTTAATATTCTGCTGAACCTTTTACATAAGTCAAAGTGAACTCACCCTGTACTTCTGTTCAGCCTCCTGCACACACACCATGGTATGATTTCTGTGCTCCTGGGAAACACCACACACCAGACACACCAGCTCCTGGTCCTCGTCACAGTACAGCTTCAGCTCCTCTCTGTGTCTGCTGCAGCGGGGGACCGGAGCTGGAACCCTCTCTGCCACCCCAACATCTGCCAGGCGGGCTCCAGTCCCGCTCTCCTCCAGGCCCTGACAGTAGCTCTCCACTATGTTGGCAACAATGCGGTTGGGCCTGTAGCTCTGCCCGGGGTACACCTTCCTGCACTGAGGGCAGGAGCCCGTGCCACCCTGCCCGGAGCCCCGGGGACCAGTCCAGTAGCCCTCGATGCACCCCTGGCAGAAGGTGTGATCGCAGGGCAACGACACCGGCTGCTTGAAAAGATCCAAGCAGATGGAGCAGGTCAGGTCTCTGCTGATTCTGTGGGCTGAGCTTTTGGTGACTTGTCCAGCTATGGGAGGCTGCCGCAGCTTTTCCATGGCTGTTTGCACAGCAAAGTCTCCTTCCTTTGGTTTCCAACTTTTCTTGTCTGGCTTTATCCCCTGGTTTAGTTTGTCCAAGTTCTGCAGATAAACTGACTGGATTTTCTTCACTTCTTTCTGAGTCTTGCTCATTCCTTTGCCTTGATTGTTTCCCTTTGTTCTGACTGTACAGCTGGACCTCTGAGTCCTTCCTCTCCTGCAGAGTGTGGCCGCTCTCCTTGGCCTCCAGTCTTCCTGTTGACTGTGGGGAAATGGAGGGGGTGGTGCAAAAGCAGCCTCAGCCTCTCAAATCCTCAGCAGATAGTGAGGGGCTCTCAATACGCCCCCCTTTTCCCTCCAGAGTGACATCACATCTTAGTCAGGAAACCAAGGCGGACCATGGATATTCTATCTTTGGCTTGTTTTCTTCAGACTCTGGGCATTAACTCTAAGAAAGTCCTGCTTTGCAAAAATCTTAATCTCCTTTAGAGTAACTAAAGAAAAATTTAAATCCATTTTATGTGACTTTGAGTGTGTATGTGTGTCTGTGTGTGTGTGGGTGTGTGTGTGGGTCTGTGTACAATCAGAAACGTGTGGGCTGTAACAGATTTCCTGCTTCTTTTTCTGGCAATGATTTCTGCCCATGAAGTAATCATTGTCAATGAAGGGTAAACAAGATCATTAAGAGATTTATACAAAGACAAAAAATGTCCAGCAGGAAGAAAACCTCACCATGGACAAATATAAATACTGCAGGCATCCTGTGAGCTCCCTTTCTCCTTCATCTACTTCTCAGAACAGATATTCACAGCTTGTTCCATGGGGGCGGGAACATCTGTCCGGTAAATTAGTCCTTCTCTCAACACACAAGCTGTTTGTTATTTACTTCTGTGAAACAGCCCTGAAACATATTAGCATATGAACAGTTTGAATATTACAGAGTGTTACATCAAGCTAATCACAACTCATCACACAAATACACACACACAAACTAAACACAGACACCCTGTGATTATGCACTGGGTCATAATCACAGGTCTGGTGAGTAAAACTACAGCTGAATTACATAAATTTAAAAATGGATGTGTGTGAGAAACAGAGAGAGAGAGAGAGAGAGAGAAAGAGAGAGAGAGAGAGAGACAGAGACATTAACATCTTACCCAGTATGTGGAGTGTATTCAGATAGTTTGGACGTTTTTTAGGAAGAAATGAGATCGTCAATAGGAAGAAACTTTGATCCTTTTGTTCATAGAGCCTGTGAGCTGCCTCTGTCTACAGTATGTTACGGACAATAGTGACATCTGGTGTCCAAAGTGAAAATTTTAATTTTTGTTTAGTGTAGTGTATGTTATGCTACACTATCAAAAGCGCCAGGATCGATAAATATAGTTTGTTTGTTTTTTTTTAAAAAGTGACTGTGCATGCTATTTATGTAAACGGCCCCATGGCTCAGAAAGCATGGAGAAAACAGATGAAGTGGTAAATAACAGAAAGCAAATGAGAAACAAGTGTTACACTCATCCAGTCACACCAGTCATGTTTCCAAATACAACAAATGAAGACAAGACTCCTGCTCCAACTCCGATTGACTTAGTAATCAAACTAGAACTCAAACTCTTAACCAGCGAAACTTCCTATTCCCTATCATTTTTATTTAATGCAATTCTGTTTATTAGTTAAGTCTCCACAAGCTTGCATTCACTTTGAATTTATATATATATACACATATACATAAACATATACAAAGTGCACATCATAACCTTTATAATAATTGTATTTTTTAGGGTTAGGGTTTGTTATGTAAAGAAAAACCCTCTGCTATGATAAATATTTTTTGTTTAACATGTTTTTTTCCCACATAAAAAGTGAATAAAATGGGGCTGCACTATGGATGTATTATAAGAGCATCCATGGGATGTAAGCAATTGTTCGCTTACTTCCTCATTGAAAAATCTGTGTCGGGCCTTATGCCCCGCCCACCACCGCTGCTCGCGCTAAGTTGACAGGTGAAACAGCAGCGCCAATCAATATGATTAGCTGAGGAAACGTCAGAGAGACTCAGCCACATGTTTCAGCCTGAGCCAGACCCAGACTCAGGAGTTTTTGAGGAGTTGGTTGTGCACCAAAATGAGCGACTAGAAGACGTATCAGCATGGTAAGCGTAGTTATTTATTTACGTTGTTTGTTAGCTTGTAACTCGCAGTGGTTGACAAAGTGTTAGCGGCTGGCTAATGCAAACTGTTGCTGTCTGTACTAACAAGGTTTTGGTGACTGGTGTAGGAGCAATGTGTCTCATGATGGTTAGTGTTAGAGGAAACAGGAGAGACTTGGCCACATGTTTGAGCTTCAGTCGGCCTCAGATGAGGAGAGTCTTCTGCACCAAAATCAACAGCGTAGTTAGCATCTTTTATTTGTTTATGCTGTTTGCTAGCTCGCAACTGACAGTGGCATCATAAATGTGTTAGTGGTTATGTTAATGCAAACTCTCGCTCCCTGTACTGACAAGGTTTCAAGTTTATTTTGCCCACCCCTTGTCCCCAAAGTTGACGGGATTGGTTCCTCAGTTATATGATGTATGAAATCCTGGCTGTATGAGACTTCTCATTGGTTCACTGCAGTTCGAAGGTGGAAATGCGCAGCCATGGTTTTGACTGCTTATTTCACTCATGATATGTCTCAACAATCCTAATCCGTCCCCTGTGATATGATATGTCTTGTATTATATATATATATATATATATATATATAAAACACGATGTAGACATGTTAACAAGGTTAAAAACGTGATTTTCATTGGAGGGGGTCTTTAAATGATATCAGTTTTATTGTTTTCATATTTTTGTGTCTCCTTCAGTGTCAACTTCAGCAAATAAAAACTCCATAAATGCACAAATGGGGTTTTAAATGGTTTATTTGGTTTAAAAAGTAAGATAATGTCGATATAACAACGCTTCATTACTCAATTTATCTGAATATACACTTCTCACTGGACAGCGACAGTACATGAGCAATCCTCTGGATATGTTGGTGGTTCTGTGGCTTCTTATTGTATCGCACATAGAGAAACATGTACACATACTGTATGTGTGACTGAAACACAATAAGATGGACACATGTCAAACACTGTGCACTATGCCGTCTATTGCAATAACCCTGCAATAAATTAGGTCAGATATATCTTTTATGGTGCAGGTGTTGCATTAGTTATGATGTGCAACGACTGGAAAACACAGGCAGGAAGAGAGGCCGTGTGAAATGAAACTTTTATCTGCAGCCTTTCACATTTACTGAGGTTTTACTGGAAAATAAGCGATGCCACACAGTGTAATTAACCTTTAACCTTCATCTGGTCCCTAATAGAAATGTCCATGACAGCATCTTCAGAGCTGCGAGTTAGTAATTAACACAGGGGACGGATTAGGACTGTTGAGTTAATTAAAATGTTGAAATGCTTTGGCATTGTGATTCCTCTAAGCCTCATGGGCCGGAAAAAAATTGAGTGGGGTGCAGCAGAGGGTAAATGATTTTATTATACGTCTTCAGCAACATCACATCCAGTTTGCAAAAGAAAGTTCAAACATTTTTTAGCTGGATTACTAAACTGGAAGCTGCCTGGATGAAATAAGTCAACAACTTAGATACTGAGTTAATTAACATTTGTTTAAAGCTATACTTCAAAAACAGAACAGTAGTTTCTGCTTTTTACTCGCATTAAAGTGCTGGAGATGAACTGACAGCAGCAGTGCAGAGAGGCAGAGGCAGAAGGACGAAGAGAGGAAGAGGATGAGGAATGTGTTTTTCAAGGAAAACTTCTCCTCATGCTGAAAAAGACAGAATATTACCTCGAGTGTGAACAAGATCCTGTGGCCAAAGAGACATTGAAAAGAAAACACATCCTCACTTTTTAATAAAAATCTTTATCACATTGTTTTACAGCTGAATGCTGTTATTTCAGAAGCTGTCTAGTGATCACAAAAAAGTATTTTTCATTTATTGCCTCTTAAAGCAATGTCAGATTTTAGAGGACCTGTCTGTTTTATTGTATAGTTTTGTGTCTTGGGATAGCTGTGGAGAGTGTAATTTTGTCTCCTCTGTATTTTTTCTTTGTGTTTAGACCTTTGGGGAAAGAGTTATAACAGCAACAAACCTTTAATGTCCTCTTTGCTACGAAGCTACGTAACTTCATCTTCCCCAAATCCTATAACATACAGAGTTAATTAAGTCAACATGTTTCATAATGTCACATTTCCGGTTTATATTCATGTCTCTTATCAAAGAAAAGGATGAGTAGCGGTGGATGTTTGTGGCACAGTTGCAGACATAGTATGAATGTGTGCACAAATGTGTGCAGCCATGCATGTGAGTGTTTGTGGCAAATCCTCCCAAAAAAAGGAAAAAAAAATGCAACATTCATGAAGGAAGAGAGAAAATAAAAGAAACCACCTTCCTCAGACACACACACACACACACATCATAGGCACATCTACACTGAACACACACCTTCAATTAAACCCTGAGCTGATGTGTAAGGCACCAGGGAAACTGGAGGCTCTCTGGAACTAGTGAGGCTAAAAATAACGTAAGTGTCTGCAGGAGTGAGACAGACCTGTAGGAAGATGAGAAGTGCAAGGACAGACAGACAGAACAGAAATATTCAATTTCACCAGTTTAGTTATCATTGCTGAAACAGCGGGGGAGATTTTAATATTTCAAGTCAATGTATTCTCTGATTAATGAGAATGATCTCAAGCTATTGGTGTATAATTAACTAAATGATAACCACCCACATTTTTAAAAAGGTACAGACTGAAATATCTAAAATATCTAAACACCTGTTGGATGGATACAGTTTAGAAGAGGCATTCATGGTCCCCAGAGGATGAAACATAATGACTTTGGTGATACTCTGACTTTTCAGCACCAAGACCACAGACAGACTTAGTCTTTGTTTGATGAAACATGGTCAAAAGTGGAAGTGGAGATTTGCACTCAAGCTGTTTCATTTCATTCATAGAATAATGCAGAACGTTCTCATGTCACCAGCAAATCTTTTTGAGTTTGTGCATTTTACACTTTCATTTGCTCTTGCCAGTTTTTATGTTTCATTAATCGACTTTCCCTCTAATGTCTCTTTTTAATGTCTATTCCACCTGAGATAAAGCGTTGCCTTCAAACATCACATTTCTCCTTCTTAAGCACTGATGGACAACATTTCCTATTGTAACAAATACATCTTGGAGATAGTGAAGAACATTTCTCCTTCATTCAAACCTCCCTGTGACTTGTGGGAACAATAACCACAAATGAGACAAATGACATTCATAGAATTTGAGAAGAGGCACTTTAACAGATGCAGAGGCCATGTCAGTATATTTTGGGCAGCTTCCTGCTCTCATATTCATTTTCCTTTAATGTGATACCATGGATGGAAACAGGTGCACGGTACAGAGTGTTCCCTTAATGGGGTGTAGTTTCAAAATTCAAAGTCAAATTAAAGGAGCTTTGCAGCACAATGCCATTGTGACGCTGTGGTGTCAGTACATTGCAGATGTAAAGCCTGTCTATTTGATGTTGATGGGAAGTCTTGCTTTTTTATTGTTTGAGAATATTTGGTAAGAACAATTCAACCACCCAACCAACCTAAATTGGATAAAAGTCACAAAATAGTATTATTATTAGTAGTATTATAATTATATCTGAGTATACAGACATAACACAGCAAATCAACTCGGACAGTGTGTGTTTAGGTGTGTGTGTGTGTGTGTGTGTGTGTGTGAGAAACACAGTAATCCTGTTTAATTTCCTCAGAGAGTCTGGGTCTGAGTTTGGACCCACACATCATCGCTGCTCGTTATAATATGTCTGGCACTTCTAATAACATTTGTCACGATGCAAACACCTCGTCCGCACCTCGCTCCTTCTGTGGCTCTATAAAGCGTCCGCCTCCTCTCGGTGCTGTTTGCTGGATGAGCCGAGGATCACGACTCTGCTGCTCATCACGGACTCAATCACACCTTCACTCTCTCACTCTTCAGGTGCGAACTTTTGCTGACCTGCAACACGTAGATGTGGTGATTACGGTTTATCCTCAGTGCATCTCTCTCTCTCTCTCTCTCTCTCTCTCTCTCTCTCTCTCTCTCTCTCTCTCTCTCTCTCTCTCTGTGTCTTGTCTCTCTCGCGCGCTCTCTCTCCATGCAGCTGCAGCTCACTGGGTCGTTTTGAGGAACGCGAGCTGAGGACCGTTGCAGCGATTCTTCTCCAAAGCATCAACACAAGCCCAGACGCAATGCAGGTGCAGTAAACATCTATTACTTTATGCTTTAATGTACTTATTGCTGGAATAGATTCCACTAACATGCAGAAAGATTAATCATGGCCATTGCTGCTGTGAGCGTTTTGTAACTCACAGTATGATAGCCTACTTTTTAAATTAACAGCGCAAAGTCCTTCAACTCAGCTGAACATTAGAGAAAAAGAGCTGTACATCACATTTTAAAGGCATGAATTAGTGGAGGAAGTGTTCAGATCTTCAGGCTGAAACAAAAGTCCTGCGTGAACTAGGCATGTATTATCAGAAAAATATACTTAAAGTGTCAAAAGAAAAAACTAAAAAAAAAAACTAATTATGTGGAAATAAAAAATTGTAATTAGTTAAAAATTGCATTATTGGGGATGTTGTTATTGATGTATTACACTAATAGAAGCAGCATTTAATGTGGTGGCTTGTTGATGTGTGTCTAACTTTAACTACTTTATCTATTGGAGAGATCTATAAAAATGCATTAAATTTTATTGGTTGATCATATTTTTTGTATCGAAAGACTAACTAAGGCTGTCAGGTGAATGTGGTAGAGTAAAAAAGTAAAGTATTTCCCTCAAATGTAAATGTACCTTTTTTATAAAAATAAAAAAAATGCACTCAACTACAGGAGGCTACTTGAGTAAATGTACTTTCCACCACTCCTGATTTCACACTATAAACAGAATTATAATATGGAAACATGCATGTTGACGTAATGTGCTTGTTTGACCAGTAACTTGAAGCCGAAACATGTTAACCACATGGCAAACAGAAATCAAAGCAGATTAGAAAAGCATAACAGGTGGTAAAGAGTTGAGCTGGAAACCAGACTGAAAACCAGGACACAGACTTGATGGGGTCCAAGCAGGAGAACAACTTCTTTTTGTCATTTCATTGAAACAGCCATGAGCTCCTCTTCTGTGTGTGTGTGTGTGTGTGTGTGTGTGTGTGTGTGTGTGTGTGTGTGTCTGTGTGTGTGTCTGTGTGTGTGTCTGTGTGTGTGTGTGTGTGTGTGTGTGGTAGCATATGTGATGATCAGTGGAGGACGGTCACCCACAGTGTTCATGATGACTTCATGATCACAGGGAGCATCTCACTACTCAGCACACATGGCTCCTTTGTTTTTACTAATGCAGCGCTTTGGATGTTAAGACCCTAAATCACCTTCTGTTCAGATCCTTTAAAACAGTTTTTCATCCTCACAGACAATTTAGTATGACTGACAATTTATAATTTACTTGATATAAAAGCACATTTTATTATAAAGGTTTTAAATAAATACCTTAATTAAACTTGACATTAGTGAAGTTTGAAGTAACTACTTCAGTCACTGCAGAAGGATATATGCTGCATATATGAATGAGACTGCTTTATGCACTTGAATATACATCCGTGCATTTAGTTCTTCAGTGTGATTGTGTGTCTGCCATGGATGCCTATTGTATGTTTGTGTGCATGTCTGTTTGCATGTGTCCGGTTGTTTATGTGGCTTTTGGATGGTCCATCAAGTGTACGTCTGTTTAACTCGTCCTCGTCACTCACCTCACCGTGGCAGCAAACTCTGATCTTTTATTGATGCAGTTTTAAGTAGTGTGAATTATTGAGCGACATTCTCGATGCTCTGTATGCTTTGGCATCCTTTCGTATTCAAATACGGGACTAAGGGGAGATCCCCAGACAGTAGTTCTGTTTATTTTCTCTACAAACTCTATACCTTATATTCTCAGCAACCTCTTAAAGAAAGCTGTTTTATTCATAAGAGCCCGTTATCACAAGCAAGTAAAAGACCTTGCATAGACAGAGAGAGAGATGAGATGGGAGCCTTAAGAAGGGAAGAGAAAAACCGAAGGTAACTCAAATGGGCGACAAAGAACCAAACAATAAAAGGAAGGAACAAACCTCACACACTGTGAACCTGTGCCAAGAAGAACAGTCCAATAACACTGACAGTGACTATGAGTCAACACATACTCCCTGTTTCTCAGAGCCAGACAGTATAGCTCAGAAAAACAGTCTCACAGAGAGATGGTGACACAACAAATTATTTCAGAATGGAAAGAGAACCAAACACACGCAGACCCTTAAAAAGAAAAAACAAAAAAAACACCACAGTTCTCATCCTAAAATTGTCCTGACACAAGTGTAATTGGATTATTTTAGAGCAAGTGAGTCATGTTTGAAAATGTAAAGCTTCATTATCACTGAAATATTAATCTGAACATAGAAACACTGAATGCGTGCCCAGTGTGAGATGACAACATGTTGTGTGATGATGGAAATAACTGGAAATATAGTAACAGCTGGTGTGTCCCTGTTCCCAGAAGAGCTCCTGTTACTGGAATATTATACCTTTTCCAATTCATTCTCTCTTTGTCCGGAAGCACCAGTTTTGTCAGAAGCACTGTACATAGACTGATCTCCTGCTACTTTCAGTGTTAAAATATGTTCAACACAAAGGCAGGATTTAGCTGCAAAGTGCGCAAGGGATTCCTACGAGAGTGGCAACCGCATAAAGACCAATACATTTTGTAATAAACACTTAACTATTCATATCAAATGAGCTGTTTGAGTATCAAGGTATTGATGACCGAGGCACTGATCTGTTCACCCTGTTAGCTGCATGTAGCTCCTCCTGCAGGTCCAGCTATCAAGTGCCTTGCTGTTTCACAATATAAAGCTATAAAAGCAGATCCAGCTTACAAGTACCAAACCTTCTTTTTTTTGTCATGCAACCATAAGATTAAAAGCCTCCTTCAATATGTAACTTGTGCTTCCTAAAAGGCAGACAGAGTTGTACTAGAGGGAAATGTGATTAAATTAGGTTTTGTGTATAATGTCTCATTTAGATTAAATTGTTCAGGAACTTCAGGTCTAGATGGTGTTAGATGTTCACCGTACTATAATCTGTAAACTGCCTGTAAACCAATGGAACCGCAACGGGAAGTGCCATAGAAATTGTAATTCAAATGGGAAACATCAACTTCAACACAGAGCATAGTGCTGCGTCTTTGTCGTTTAAAACCTGTATCCAGCGATTGTGTGCCGCACGGTGGCAAAGCAAATAAGCTGTGAATACTACACTGACATATTAAGTTCATATTTACCCAACCAGGAGCAACATTAGCATTCATTTGGACTCATATTTGAGTCCACCTAATGAAGTCTAATATCCACTCTCCTTTCTAAATCAGTTTTTAGTCATCAACAACCCCTGAAGGAAATAATTTAACTACCATCATGTTCTGCAGCTCATCCCTGGCTGTGTGTGTCTGCTGCTTGGTGCTAAATGTACATTAGGGCTTTAGAGCTTTATCACTGAAAAACATCTAAAAATAACGCTGCTGTGGGTCATAAAACCAAAACAATGGGCTCAAAGATGCAAAAATGTTCTGTAGATCTGAGGGGAACTGCCACGGTAACCTCTCTCCCTCCCTCCAAAATCAAATCTGTAAACAGAAATTGTAACTATACCTGATTTAAATATTAACTGATGAATCTAGCTTATAAGACACACACAACACGCAGTTAGGTGTCAGAAGATAAAGAATGGAGGCGACCTATAGCCTGGAAGTGGCTGCTTTTCCAGGCATCACTGGTTGTTTTCCTCTCCCTGCCTGAGGTGTGTCAGGTGATCCCTCTTGTAGGGGCTTTTGACAGCGGTTTATCTTCAAAGAGCTTTTCTTTTCCCTCTCAGAGGACACTTTCTTTTCTGTACTTCCTCAGGCGGATGAGAAGACGGTGGATGGCGGTCTGCTGCCTGATGCCAATGGAAAAGATCCAAACCCGGGCGGACAGACAGAGGGCTCCAAGTGGGAGAAACCGCGGCTCTCACGTAAATCTCTCATGAAGTGCTGTCTCGTCAAATGGATCATCGCCAGCACCAAGCAACAGGGACCAGGTAGAGGCACATGAACAGAGCCACCACCAGGCAACAACACAATATATTGAATATCAGCATGATTGTGACAGCAGGGGAGGTGGGAGATTCAGCAGGGAGGCAGGTCTTCAATCTCCCACACTACAGAATACATTAATTTTTGAGCTTCTTCACCATCCACAGTATAGATCTACATTTAAAATGCTCTCTATTCTTTCCCTCTACTCAGTGTTTACAGCACATACCTCTCTGCTCACTAAGCGCCACTTCATTTTAGCAGGTCATCGGTCAATGACTGGACAGCTGCCACTTTCCCTTTAGCCTCTGATTGTGCTTCGTAGAATGAAGTTTGATCCACTCCACATTTCTCCCTCCCCATCTAAAACTCGCTGTACACACAGAACTCGCCACTTCATCTCTGAGGAATGATTTCACCTTTGGAACTCGTTTCTATCTTAACTACTCAATTAGCGTACTTTGAAATTATAATAAGTTAATTAAAGAAGGTACCACGCCACAACACCAGTCACAAGTGTTAAATGGCGCTTTTTTTTTTTTTCCATAGATAGATGAAGAGCACTGTGTCTTCGACTGCCCCTACATGCCCCAGTTTTCTATCTGAATTATTGACATTGCCCTCCTGTGTGGGCAAGACAGTGCAGACAGTCTGCTGCGTGCATGCACAATCTTTCCTGCCAATATCACATTTTGTCTTGATTCCCCTAATGTGCAAACAGTCTCTTTGATTCATTCAAATATTTGTCTGTCTTTTGTGCTTTGATAAGCCTCAGTGAAAAAATACAGTGGTAAGCAGACAAAAGCCGTCATTTCCAGAGATGACCTGCTGTTGTCATCTAGACTCATTTGCTACCGACTTCTCTCTCTGTGCCAACAGACAGATGGCCGAGTGCCTTGGACAGGACATCGAGGCTTTAATGGCTAACAAACCGTCACTTCAAAGTAAAACAGCTACGCATTTACAGTTCAACCATATATCCCATCCCTAATTTAGACATCTGTGAGGAAATGGTCTTGATTTCTTTTATTTATGAGGCCTTTAATTATATCTGTCGTAGAACTCTATAAGATGTAATGCACTGAATCACTAAATTATTGTCATCACTCTCATCATTTCTTACCTTTTATTTTTCTTTACTGTTTGTTAACCTCTGAAATGGAAACATTCATTGAGGTTTAAACGTATGTCCTTCACATCGTAAGAACTTTATCGCCACCTGCTGGTGTGTAGACATTAATACAACCTGAGTGCCTCCTGTCCTTACAGTAGATGTTGGTGTGCACTCATTCTCATACGTGTGTGTTTCATACACAACACCACACTGGAAATAGTCTGTGGTTTTTCTGAAGAATGCTTGCAAAAGTAATACAACTGCTTTGAAATAAAAAAAATCATGTTTGATAATAGAGAATCGCTGCTGAATGGAGACAAAGATGTCTTCTGTTTCTCTAGTTATGAACATGAGAATGAGAATATGAGAATAAAACAATTGCAAGTAATAGATACTTTTGCCATCACACAGCAGGATTCAGCTGAGGATGCTGCACTTAGAACACTTAGCTGTAACTAAGCTCTGAAAACAAAGTTTGTAGATGTCTGTTTGGCTGTAATTACAATGTACTTGTGTTACTGCAGAGGTAGCACTTAAAATGTCTCACTGCCTTGTGAGTTTCTTTGTTTTTCCACCTCATACTCGATATGAAATAGTAGTTTGTTGCTTAGTTTACAATAATATAGAGAGTGAAAACATTTGTGCATTCTGTCACATCAGACCAGCTTTAGGAGTCGTCACGTAAGGTTTGAATACTAGTACAGATAACGTAAATCCTGCTGCATAAATGCCCTTTAGAATGGCCGTCAAAGCCATCAAGCGTTTGCAGTAGAGTCAGTGTTTGACGATGTAAATCAAAGTTTAAAGAAACCTGGATAACAAGTGTATGAAGGACAGATAAAGTCCCTTCCTAACCTCCTTGTTTGTATGAAGTTTCTAAAAACAGTTCTTAGTTAAGTTAAGGATGTATAATTGTGTGATGAGAACTTGTGTGATATTTTGATCGATGGGCTCAGGCTCTGAGTTGTAATGTTGCCCTCACCGCAGTCATTAGAGCCTGACGTTGAGTCTGATGGCTGCACTGTCGGCTTCCCTGCGTTCCCTTCACTTATGTCTGTGTTTAGTAGAAGAACACGGACAGATCAGCACTTAAGGTGCATTAAACATCAGCTTTAATGTTGTTATAATGTTATATGGCATGAGATGGCTGTGTGCAAAAACCCTCAGTTGTATTTGAGGGTTAACTTGCAGCACTTTCTAAGCTACATGATCCATCACCCCTGATCTCACAGTTTACGCTCTGCTGACTCATAAAAGGCAAAGTTCTGGATATCATAATGCCGGGACCAGAGGCTTTATGTTTTCAGGTTGTCCGTCTGTCTGTTCGTACATACAGTATGTACGAACGTTGTACGCACATCCCATTCTCGTGAACACAATATCTCAGTAACACCTTGAGGGAATTTCTGCAAATTTGGCACAAACTCAAGGATTAACCAATTAGATTTTGGTGGTCAAAGGTCAAAGGTCACAGTGACATCACGAAACAGTTTTCACCGTGTGAACGCAGCATCTCGAGTAGTCGTCTAGGAAATCCCTTCAAATTTGGCACAATCGTTCACCTTCAAGGAGGTTAATGAAATGGTTACAATTTTATATGATTCTGGATAAAGCCAGAATAGCTCATTAGTTATTTCAGTAGTTGTTTGACTCGGACATTATTAAAGACAAGTCCATTTGGTGTCTCTAACTTACATAAAGCCATCTAAATGCATCTCTGGCCCGCTTTCTCTGCCTGCTCTAGGACCAATATTTTACCTCTCAACAATTGATTTGCCCTCCACCCTCCTTTCCTACTTAAACTGAGTCCATTATGTTGTGCAGAGTCATCATATACTCACATTTTTCTTTAGTCGTGTCATCTTCCAGCACGGCATTATCATACAAAGGCTCGCTCAGGTCTTAACAACAAAGGTATTTTTAGACTGCCAGCCGTCATGTTATGAGGAGCATTTCACAGCAGATAGAAATTGACCTCTGATGTGTGCAGCACAGACGTAATTCAACTTTACTATTCTTAACTGCGATGTCATAAACAAAGCACTGTTTTTACAGTCAAAGCAGTCACGTCCGAGTTACTGAGCCTGTGTATCGCTGAACGACCCAGCAGACGCAAGCAGCGCCACAAAGGGCAGGGCAGACTCCTTCTCTCTAAGTGCTGTTCATATCCCAGCCATCAGCGGATGTGGATCAATGCTTGGTTTTACAGCTTTGCATCCTTGAAATGACTGAGCAAATAAAGACAACTTAGATTGTCAATCACAGAATATTAGTAAAGAAATTCCTTCAGTAAGAACATCACCAACCTCATACACACACACACACACACACACACACACATATAAATATATATATGTATATACACACACACACAACTCAAGAGAGAGTGGGGGTGGAGCCCCTGAGTCGATGGAGTTGTGGGAGAAACCCTAAAATGAACTAGGCTGGATGTAAAAAGCTGCCGAGTAGTAACACAGATGGATCGTTTGCGAGTGGAGATAACTGCGGCTCATTTTGGGGGATTAAGACGATATGAATTTGATATGTCTTTGCAAGAGCACACCATGGACTGCACCTGTTTACTGAAAGGAGGATGCTCTTCAGTCACTCTAATAGCATTTTTTTCCCCCTGACTGGTCAGTGGTTGAAGTCAGGAGTTTCATTTAAGTGTATATAATTGCTGATGCCTGTACAAAAAACACTGATAAAGAGGAGGCGGCTGGAGGAAGGAGATGATTAGCAGCAGGTGATGTTCAAATGCGACGTTTAGAAACAAATCGGGAAAGAATTTCAACGTTAAGTTTTTTTAAAACGTGTTTTGCACAGGTTATATCTAATGCAGGGCAACGATGGGATTGGAGGGAATGGAAATTATTGCCATTGCTGTTGTTATTGGACTGTTTATTGTTGTGCTCAAACAGTTTGGGATTTGGGAGCCCTTGTCGTTGGAAGGTAAGACATGAAGAGCAAGTCTGGAGAAAATAATATTGTAGGTTTAAGCTTTTGTATTCTGTATAAGAGTAATACTGTTAAACATTCTTGTCATTTGATTTTGTTGTATGTAATAACAAAGCTAAAGTTATGAGTATATAATTGTAGTCACACAAACAAGCTGTAAAATATTAAAGGATAGGTTTACATTTCTTCAAGTGAAAAACACTCACATCAGAAATGTGTGAGGAGGGGATCTCCTCACGGCCTGTATGAACCTCTACAGTGAGCAAAATATTTTTTAATGTACACAATGGCATGTAAGTGCTGTTTTAAAAAAAAACAAAAAAAAACAGACTTGACAAAATGTGAATCTGTCCTTTAATGGTGTGTTCACTGTGTTGGTAAATGTAACTTGTAGATATCAAGCCAAATATTTTAACAGTCCTGCGACTTTCTTCTTCCCCTCTGATTTCTTCATCGCCTCTCCTCAATCCCTGCCTTGTCTTTTTCAACTTTCTGTGCGTGTTGCTCTTGTAAAGACGGTGAGTACCTGCAGTGGTAGTTTCATTTTATCCCAGCTCTTTCTGCGTTGGCTCACTGGGAGTTAGTGACACATGTGCTTTCATTGCAAGTCAGATGCTCTGTCTAAAATCCCTATTCGATCCCTGCATTTGCTTTGTGCCATTTTATGCAAGTGCCAGACTGACAGTTTTTGTGAAATCTATGCTCTGTTTATACAATAGTGACCTCAGAAATGCCCACAATAGCTAAAAGAAAAGGATTAGCATGTTTATCTGCTTATTTCCATCCTATTTCCTTTGCAGTTCTAGAAGTTCCTCTTACTCGTACGTTTTCTCACTTTTCTGTAAAAAAAAAAAAAAAAAATCTCTCTTTCTTTCTGTCTCATCTTCTTGTATCCAATACTGAACATTCTTCTTACCATCCTTTATCTTCTACCCATTTCCTTGTCTCACCTTCCCTTTTCTAACCTCTCAATTTTATACTTTGTTTTGTCTGAAGATGGTGAGCATTTTGAGTTACGTGCAGTCATTTTAATTTTTCGCCTACCATCTGTTTGATTTTCTAGTGTTCGATTCCTCCCCTGCCCTTCCCTTTTTTTTTATTTCTTTCTTGTCTTACCTCTGTTTCCTCCCTCTTTTCTCCCTCCCCTCTGTTTCCCACCTTCCCCGACTTCTCTGTTTCCCCTCTGACAGACAGCACTGACGGTGACCTTGAACTCTCCATGGTGCGACACCAACCTGAGGGCCTTGACCAGCTCCAAGCCCAGACCCAGTTCACCAGGAAGGAGCTCCAGTCGCTTTATAGAGGCTTCAAAAATGTATGAAAACAGTCAGAGGAATGGCCGGGATTCCTCACACCCACTTTCTCACCTGTTCCCCAGTCACTCATTAGCTCCTTAGGAGCCTATATGTCTTGGTCCACCTCCACTTTCCCCCTGCCAGATTCTTGTGTCATTCCTGCTGTTGTTTTCAGCCTTGTTGCCTGTTTTACCTCCTGCCTGTTTTTGGACTTGCACCACTGAGCCAAGTTTCGGTTTATTGTTTATATATTTTGTGTTTTACCAACACATGCTCGAGCGTGGGGGTGACGTTATACATGCTTTTGCTAAGTGCCGATGCAAGTAATGCATATTGACAGTTATTGGCTGTAATGCGCCTTTAAAAGTTGCAAAGTGCCATTAAAGAGGAGAGGAAGAAGACCACAAGCTGAAGTAAACAAAACTGCATCATTAAAAATGCTTTGCTTTAGTGTAAACAAAACTGATTGTTTCAAATGAAATATCTTTTTCACAGCAGAAATTTGTCATAGCAGGAGAAGCACATGTGCAATTAATAGGATTGTGAATGAGGGTTACTGGGAAACGTCAGCTAAACAGATCTGTATTTAATATTATTACTTCCACCTATATTTTTGCTGCTATGTCAATAATAAAAGTAAAAAAAAGCAGTTTATTTCAATTATCAGTAAAATCAGATGCTTCATGTTCTTTGGATGTAATGAAAACCTGACTTGCATTTGCATAGGTTGTATTTACAAGGAAACACAACATCTCAGAGAAAGCAAATATTTAGCTTGTGACTCATCATTTTGGCCAGTGATGTTAGGAAAATTCCCACTGGTGTTGGTGGCAGACCAAGAGCAGCGGGTGGAAAAACATGTCATTTCAAGAGATTTTAGCAGCTTCTCCAGCTCCCTTTTTCCCCCTGTGCTCTTGTTGTACTGATACTGAACTGTTTCCCCTTCTCTGCATCACTTGCATTTTCCCTTGACCTGAACCAAAACGTGAAGACACTCTCACAGCAGCTTAAACACAGTAATTCTGTGTAACTGCATTCTGTGGATTGATGAAAAGCTCGAAAGGCCTCAGACAAAATCTTCTCAATTCGCTATTGCTACTGGATATCCTGCTCTTCTCACCCTCTAGTGACCATGTCCTTGCACTGCAGCCAGGGATCACGTCTGCACACTACAACACCATTTTAAAATCTCTTTTTAAAAAATAACAAAGGAGCAGAGAGTAGGTTAATCATCAAGAAACACTTTGTTGAGCTGCTTCCCATAATACAGAAGAATTAAATGTGCATGTGTATATTCAGTATAATCTTGTCATTAAGTTTCAAAATAATGGCATTGTGCTGTTCCTGTGCATCCTGTTGTGTGAAACTGCTGGTGAGTACAGAAAAGATAAAAGGAGCTATAAAAAAATTTTTTTTTACCCTTCAATAGGAATGTCCCAGCGGACTCGTGGATGAAGAAACATTCAAGACCATTTACTCACAGTTCTTCCCTCAAGGAGGTACAGTCTGAAATGTAAACTATAAACCTATGAAAGATTGACCTGATAGATTGTGAAACAAGCAAAGTAAGTCATGGTTGCAATAAATAATTGGGGTTTGCAAGAGTCACAAAATGTTCATTTTCAACCCTGTATGTCCATTATTTGTCCTCAGATGCGACCACATATGCACATTTCCTGTTCAACGCGTTTGACATGGACAGAAGTGGCTCCATCCGCTTTGAGGTGAGTGTACAGAGGTCTGCATATCTGTGTGACGTGTATTTGGTTTTAGTTTAAAGTAGGATGCAATGATTTTTGTTTTACAGGATTTTGTGTTAGGATTGTCTGTGTTGCTTAGAGGCTCTGTTACAGAGAAACTCCGATGGGCGTTTAATCTGTACGATATCAACAAGGATGGCTACATTACAAAAGAGGTAGGGTCAAAATTCTCTTAAGAGAAATACATCAAAATCTGTTGCAGTGTCATGATTTCTACAGATGTAAATCTGAGCGGGTTTTGTTGCTATTTTTATTTCTCTATAGGAAATGTTGGCAATAATGACGTCCATTTATGACATGATGGGCAGGTATACCTCACCCAGTGTACGAGAGGAATCCCCCTTTGAGCATGTGGAGAAATTCTTCCAGGTGTGTTATCTCTGACGCCACTAAACGACACGGTCTAATCCTTGGCATCTAAATAGATGTTATTACATCCAGATATTGTACTGATCCAAGACCACAACCTGTGTTACTGTAAACAGTCATTACAATAGAGTCACAAATTTGTTGCAGGAACAAAAAAAACAAACCTAACTAAAATGCACAGGTCAAGAAATATATTATCACAAGGTGCAGAACAGCATCGGTTTTAACACACTGCAAATGTAAATGTGCGTCAGTCTGTCTCGTAACAATGTTATTATATGTCTGGTGACAGGGTGAAAGTTGGTTTTTAGTACACTGCATCACAAGCAGTGGACAAAGGTCAATAATCTCTAAACTGTTCAACACACAATCAAAAACCTTGTGTTCACACATTCCTTCAGTCCAGCTGAATCTCCTGAAACACCTTCACTACACAGATTTCTTTTTTTGTTACAATTTCACAGAATATCCTAAATCTACTTTCGGACACTGGACTGTATCTTTGGGTTTTGTGAAAAAAAAGATACAAACTAAAAACCTAAAACTGCACCTAAACTTTTGATGTGGCATCTCCAGATTCTCAAATCAAAGAATCTGAAGACCAAACTTCTTCCAAACCCACAGTTTGTCACTGTGATTTCATGACACACTTTTAAACCTTAGATGAAAATCCTTCTGAGTTACTCTTCATAAAGTATTTTACTCACTTACTTTCCTACTTGACTAAACATGAAGTCTCTCTCCTTTACATGTCTGACATTTTTCAGAAAATGGATCGTAACAGAGATGGAGTGGTGACTATAGATGAGTTTATAGAAACCTGCCAGAAGGTAAAGCAGTAATAAAAGTGACGAATGTGCTCAAACTGCACAGATTGACTGTTCACTGTTGCTTTTTGCACAACACCACATGTAGCCTATTACTTGGATCTTTTGTTCATTTTCTCGACAGGATGAAAGTATAATGGCTTCCATGCAGCTCTTTGAGAACGTCATCTAGTTTCTTTAGACGGATGTGGATCAGTAATGCTGCATAGCGCTCCCAGCTGAAACAACTTTCATCCTGAAAAGGAATTCAAACTGTTCTATGCAGAGAAATGTGAAGAATTCACCAAATCACTTGGAGAAATGTTTCTTTGCATGACAGTTTTAATCTTCTTTTTGCACATGAAGCAAATGTGGAAAATTAAAAACTTCATCGTTACCAGATGAGCATGCGTTTGCCCAACAAATCAAAGCATGTGATGCAAACCACATTGAGCACAAACAGGAGGTTTTATTGTTGACCACTCTGAAACTCGGGCATAAGTGGGATGATACTTTGTTACTGTACTATACTGTAAAGAAAATAATTATGTTTCTAAGTTCCTCAGATGTTTGTGTAAACATGATACCCTGTCATTGTCATGTTGACCCAAAACCTGCTGAAATAAATGTCTACCTTCACCAATTGTTAACTCTATTTTCTTTTTTATGTCTTAAGTTCCTCACAGAGACCAAAAATAAGTCTGAAGTGTGTCTCCTTTCCACATGTGCAGGTTTTAACTTGTTTGTATCTTTTGCTAATTTTCACACGGACAGCACAAAAAGGCTCAGGTGTGTCCACTTTCAGAATAAAATACAGAAATGTAAGGGTCTAGCAAATGGTTGCATCAGGAGTGTTGCATTGTATTTCAGGCTGTGGATCTGTAAAGCTGCAAAAAAAAAAAAAAAAAAAGCCATGAAGCAAAGTTGTGTGTAACTGGCTACTTGCAGCCAGTTACATAGATGTTTCACTGTGTTTAAACCATCGCTTGAGTTAAACTGAACAAAACTACAGTGTCCAAAGTGTGCCCTCAGGAGGATCCTCTAAACCCATGACACAAAGCAAAAAATTCCTAGTGCTTTGATTCCGCATGATGGAATCTTTTCCAGTTTTTAGCAATTTGACCAGTCTCCTATTTCTGAACAATCATCTCTCTTATTCTACATCCTCTGGTGTCTTTTATTTCTTTGCATCACAGTCTTGATATGACACACGAAAAAAGAAAAAAGTCAGCTGTGTTGTTCATTTTATTCTCTGTACATTCTCTGTGTTCAGTTTCCTGCTCTGTCTTTGTTCGGCATGATTAATCTTTCAATTTATCATTACAAAAGCTTCTTCTGATTGGTGAATATAGTCTTGCTCCTCTGGACCAAATATCTTTAACATCTCGATCCATAGACAGCAACACAGCAAAAAGAATAAAATCAACCATCAGTGCTTTTTAATCAAAGAAACCATAAGACTCGACACTCAATATAATAACACAAACATATTACCTCTTACAGTCTATTAGTATATCGGCAGTAGGTTAAAAAATGAACTTTTCATTTTTTAAATAAATTTTAGTTGTGGATGAAAACTTTGAATATAACACAGTACCACCACATCATTACATCACATTTTTTTTGGGATGCAAAAGTGAAATTTGGCTGCTAAAGAAAATGCCAATATTATTCCTTTAAGAACTTCCACTATATGAGATGTTGAGAAACTGACTGTAATAGTCAATAGATGGATGGTAGTTCCATTTAAAAACCCATATAATCACATATGAATGCAAGTGCATGTTTGACTCAAGAAAACTCTCAAACTGGTATCCAAATCACAGAATTTAGATATCTGGTTGAATTAGTACATTTATTGTTAATCCTGAAGAAAAGAACCACAAAATAAAAGCAACAATGCAAATTAAACCTAAAAACAATTATTCTTCGGTTAAACTTGCAGGTTGACCCCCCTCTTTCTACAGGTCAGCCTTTCATCTGGAGGGTCAAATAAAATGAATGGGCACTGGTTAAAGTTAAAGAAACCAATAGTTCCCTTAAACACTGTTGAGCATTATAATCATGCAGGCAAAACGTGTAAGCTTTTAGTGAATAAAATGAAGCCTACAAACATATAGGCAGGAGCTACAGACCTTTGATAGTGATGCATTTGTTTTTGTACTAGCCTTTGCATTTGCTGAATAATGAGATGAAACTAGGTCTCACAGTTGTATGTGAAACGCCACCATCATCAAAAATCATTGAACGTGCACTGTATTATTGATCATGAACCAATAGCACCGCAGGGTTTGTTTTGGGGAGGAGCTGCGCTGACTCTGTTGAGTGGATGTTGGTATGGAAATGATACTGAAAAGCAACATGCAGCTCTGCTGTACTGCAGGTGTTGTGGTTTGAAAAGGGACTGCCACTCCAGCATCACAACTTCTTGCTCTGACCAGTCAGAAAGGTAAATAAAAATATTCAACTAATATTCTTTGCATTTTCATGTTTTTCAACTGCAGGATGGTTTTGAATCAAATCAGAAATCTACATTTTTAATTAAAACTTTTTACCTAAATTTTATGCATAATTTCTTTTCAGGCAAATTACAATGATGTACACAAACTGCAAATCTACATCCTTCGATACTACATCACTGATATATTTTTATAACAACCTATGGTATGGTAAATATGGTATAATGGTATATAATGTATAGTGCTAGTCAGAGCCAGGAAAAGCAAATGCATCATGATAGAGTGAAATATGCATCACACACATAATGCCTGGCTAATCCCAGTGTTGACAGAGCATGTGGATTGTTCTGGATGTCTGTTGTGTTGGTGCTGGAGAGCATGTGACTTTGGATGTGCAGTGAACTAAATCAAAGGCTTTAATGCCAGTTTGAATGACAGCCAAGAGACTTTACTCACTCCTCTCTCTTTGTCTCTCAAATAAATAAATATACTGCATGAAAAGAAAAAAGAAAAAGTTTGTGAGAATAAAAAGTCCAGGTTATTTGCCCTCAGCCTGCATGCGTCTCTTTTAGATTAATACTTGTTGATGTGTTTTTGCATGGTGCAGATTTCCAGTGATGGCTGGCCAGCAGAAGCTTCTCTCTCTGTGGGTTTGGCTGCTGCTTATGGCAGCACTGTTCCCGGGTGCACAGTACGTGTACAGTAAGCGTGGAGGCTTCAAGGGTCGAGGAAAAGGTGACAGTAACAAAGTGCCCCCCTCCCAGAGCGGAGGCCTCTCCAAGCATGGTCTGAAGTGGGCCGGAGCAGCAGCGGCCGGCATGCTGGGGGGCACAGGCACTGGTTACGGACTGGGCTTCCTCGGTAGGCCCAAGCATGGTTCTGGGAATCATAACAGCCATAAAACTAGCTCCTCTGAGCAAGATCAACGGTTTTACTACAATGAGCGCCAAGCATATCAAAACCGGTCTCTGTGGAGAGCCCTGGTTAGCACGGCTGCCCCTGCTCCCATGAGTAACATCTTCCTCACATTTGGACATGTGGTGTCTTTCCTTATAGCAGCCTGGATCAGAGACATTTGATCTAACCTCTGATCACTGGGCTGAATCATCAAATCAAATCAAATCAAATCAAATCAAATCAAATCAAATCAAATCAAATAAAAGCTCCTTTAAATAAATTATCTTTCCTGTCCTTTCTTGTTTAACATGGGATAATTATGTTTGTCCATGTTTTAACTCTAAGCTTTATATGATTGGAAAACTTTAAGTAGCATTTAGGACACTGAGGTCATGTCTGTAGTCATGTTACTTCAGGACTTTTCGGGGAGAACATATACTAATTTAAAGTCACAGAGAAGCAGCTAATTTTCCCATTTGAGAAGCTGGAACCATCAAATGTTTGTGATGAAAAACCACTTAAAACTATTGTTTTTAATTATATAAAATTGTCTGTCAGTCAGCTAATTGCTCCAGCTCATTCTGACCTTTTCATGATTCAACAAAATATATCAAACTACTCAGTGCATCGTTGTTAAATAAAAAAGCCAAATATGTAAAGTTAAAAAAGTTTCATGATCCAGAAACTGTAAATGGTCTATAAAACAGAATAGCAGAAACTTTGCCATCAAAATAGTGAATGAGAGATGAACTGCAAGAGCAAGATTATAAATGCGAACGTGACAGTGTTTGTTTGTGAAATTATATTATTTAGGGAGAGAAGCCTTTATTTCGTTATTTATTTTATTCAACACATAAACATTCATGACAGACCATATTAAATCATATTAGTCTTGTTATTTGATGTGTAAAATGTTTATAATGGTCAAAACCAGAAAATTCACACAAGTGTTTACACTCCCTGTGTGATGCAGTTACAGAATATCCAGTCCTAAAGGGAAATAAGTGCACTTTACAGATATTCAACATCCTAAATAGTACCAAAATGCCAAATTGTTCACTGAATTCACTTTACCAGAATTTAAAAAAAAGAAAAGGAAACACCCTGGGTGGAGTATGGAAACCAGTAAACTGGAAGGACGGAAATTTGACGTAGGACTGGCTGGGTAAGAACAAAATAAAGCGTCATCACAATAAAAAGGTTCGTACGATCATTTCCAGATATACTGTACAGTATACTTTGCAAGTATTTGAACAGCACAACACTTGACTCTTCATTTTGGTTTGACATATAAGTTATAACATACTAAATATTGTGTGTGTGAAGAACTTTATAAAATACAGACTTAACTGAATACACTATGCCAAAACAGCAGACTGAAATGAACAGTAACATTTTTTTCTTTAAACTTAACATTTACTTGGGTGAAATCCCTTGAAATGGCAATACTGGCCTGCAAACTTTAAGTAGCATTTTTCAAAACACAGCTACCAAGTGCTTTACAAAACCTAAAGGGAATGAATGCATTAGATAAACGAAAACAAGCTGGAATAGTAAAATAACCACAAACACGAGTAAACACAGTATCACAGCAGTGAACAATACCAAACACAACTGTCAAAAAGGAGAGCTCTTATTGGAGAGAGATGCATCATGACAGCCAGCGGAGGCTAAAGTTTGGGAAATGCAAACAGAGGTATCTACAGACCCACCCACATCTGAACTATGACTATCTCACTGTGCTGCAGGAAGACGATGAGATGCAGAGATGCCCTGATCAGATCAGGCCCGGAAAGTCCGGAAAGTTTGAGTGTCCCTGGAGACTTACGAGTATGCCTGGAAACATGAACATGAAACCAAGGTTGGACCAAGATATGGGTACAAGGCTCCTAACCAAGACAGCATTATCCATGTACAGTGTGACAGCGAAGCAACACCCTCTGTGGCTTCCACTGTTTCCAGGCAATTTTAAGCCAGTGCCAGGACCTCCAGTTTCGCTGTTAACCTTGTCTGACTGTGGATGTGAGTAAAGTCACGGTACAGAGATATAGATTAGTGAATTGTTGTGGACCTCCTCTGTTCAAGACCCCGGTCAAATCCAAGCTCTCAGCAAGATAGCGCTGCACAGAGTAAAAGCATCAGACGCCATCATCAATAAATGCACCTACTATTCTCAACAGCTGCAGGTATGGTGGCGGCAACACTAATAACATCTTGCTGCACATCTAAAGGCGTGCATGGACTGAAGCCTCTTTTCTGTTGAGAGCTATTAGATGCAGGATTTTACAGGCAGCTGAACAACAAAATAATGTGTGAGTAGCATGTACCTGAGAGAGAGTAGGCCTATTCTTAATGTGAGGATGTCTTCACCCTTACCTACTTTAATTTCTATCACACAAGTGTTTAAAGGTGCTAGATGTGAGTTTTCTCTGCCACCGAATGTGGTTTCTTGCCAGCAGCGGATGCTGGTGATAGTGGTGATAATGATCACTTGCCAAGAGCTTCAGCGATTGTTGTGTTTACAAGTTAAGAGGTTAGAATACGCCCTCTGAGCCGCACTACTTCTTCATCCTCTCATGCTGAATGGGAGCAGACTGGACACGACAGTGAGTCGCTATTACAAAGTACTGCAAAATAGCTGTTTAGCAGTAGACCAAAGAAGTGATAGAAATAGGAGCAAAACATGAGTTAACATTGATGTAGCTTTCCACCACTCTTGGTGAGTACAGGAAAAAAAGTCAGTAAATAAACAGCTGTCAATGCTAACGTTGGCTATGTAGCGATAGACAAAACTAATATATTGCACCTTTAACTATTTATTGTGTGATTAAAAAAAAAAATCTGTCCATGGGAAAATCGTCAGTTCTGCAAAAAAAAGTCTCCAATATCTCCCAGTGCGTTTGAATGATGTTTACATATTTGGGGGACATGTGGTAAGTATGACTTAATAATGACTTCCAAGGAATCCCTCTAGGTTTTATCATTTTGCCATATGTAAACACCATTTGGGAACATGTTTGTACCAAACTGTGCACATAGCCGGTCTTGCGACCTTGTAAAGGTTTCATCTTGGCAAACATTAAACCTAAGCACTCCTAATGGATGTGGTGAAAAACCCTGGCAGACCACATTGTGGAATTATCTCAAATTTTGTTCCCACCGCCAAATTATTACTATTTCTTCTTTGAATCTAATGAACTTTTCCTTTTGATATTTCGGTATATTTCACCAATTGAAAAGTCTGTATGTTTAATTGTCCAGTACAGATGAAAGCATGAATTGATGACCTGCACATATATGAAACTCTTAATGTCACATGCTTATTTTACACAGCAAATATAGTGTCATAATAAATTGTCACAAAAATTGAACTTAAATTCCCTGAATCCGTTTTCTATGCATTCAGTGCTCAAAGTGCAAAATTAATTGTTGAAAAGAAACTGACAGAAAAAATAAGTGCAGCTTGTACAACACAAAAACTGATGACCGAACTGTGAGATTTTAACATGACTGCTGTCCCTTAAAATGTACTTGTTATTTATACATGGAAATTTTGTTATCTTCTGATCGTTTTCTGCGGTGATAATAAAAGGTTGACTAAGTATAACCCAAGCAACTTGTAAGTGTACAGCTATGCTTTGCAATGTAGAGATAATATCCATTAGCAGACTGTGGACGTGCAGGTATAATGAATTAGAAACCTATTTGGGGTATGGTTAAAGGAAGGCTATTTGTTTTCACTGGAGCAGGAGCATGCTGGAAAGTAGCATGAAGAGGGAGGTGCAAAGCTGGATCACCCCGTGGTTCAGAGGGCTGCTCCGACTGTTCTCCAATTGCTCGGGTTTTCGTTCCTGTAGAAAGCGCTCAGAATAAACCATGTACTGCTCAACACAGCGCCGGGCCTTCACTTGCTCAATTAGTGCTGGGTATCCAATCTCCTCAATGCTGACGGTGTCATCATCCTCCTCATCACCTCCACTCTTAGGAGTGGAGGAGCTGCTGCCCTGATCTTTCGGAGGGGCAGTGCTATTCATACACCGGTCCATGAAGTTATCGTAGGACTCTGCCCGTGGTGGAGGGTTGTAGACATAGTCACGGCCAAAATCTTTTTCATCTGTGGAGTGGGAGCCATAACGGCGGTACATGTAGTTGTTGTAATAGTACTCCTCTTCAGGGTTGCGGAAACCGAAATGTGGTCGAGGGAAGCGCCCGAGTCCATAGCCAATAGCCATCCCAGCCACAGCACCAACACCCGCAGCCACTATGGCTTTTTTGGCAAAACTACTTGACTTGGGCTTGTATCCCATATTCTGCACAGAACGAGAGAAAGGAGACCCTCCCATCCCATAACCACCATATCCATAGCCTCCTCCACCAAAGCGGGGACTGAGGATCTTATTATTTGGGTTCCAGTTGGGGTAACCACCAACTGCTCCACCAGGGTAACCTCCTGGATTTGAACCAGGTACACCCCAACCCTGTCCTGTATTCCCCCCTCTGACTGGGTAACCGCCAGCTGCTGGATACTGGTATGGGTATCCTCCCTGGTTGGTACCAGCTCTGCCTGGGTATTGGTTGGGATAGCCACCCGCTGCTGGGTAGCCCCCAGCAGCTGGGTAGCCTCCTGCAGCAGGGTACTGGTTAGGGTATCCTCCCTGGTTGGTACCAGCTCTGCCTGGGTATTGGTTGGGATAGCCACCTGCTGCTGGATAGCCACCTGCAGGATTCTGGTTTGGATAACCTCCAGGATTGGCTCTGCCAGGATACTGGTTGGGATAACCACCTGCTGCTGGATAGCCCCCACCGGGTGAATACTGGTTAGGATACCCTCCAGCGGCTGGGTTTCCACCTGCAGCAGGATAGCCACCTGCAGGATTCTGGTTTGGATAACCTCCAGGATTGACTCTGCCAGGATGCTGGTTGGGGTTACTACCAGCTCCTGGATAACTTGCTGGGTTTTGTCTGGGATATCCTCCTGAATTAGTGCCTGTTCCAGGATAAGGGTAACTTCCACCAGAAGGGTATGGATTGGTGTTTCGATTGGGACTCTGTGGCTGTCTGGGGTAGTTTCCTGGCTGAGACTGAGATGGTTTTGACTGTGTCCCTGCCTTGCTGCTGGTAGACGATGTTTTCTTGCTGCTGCTGCTGCTTTTTTTAGCCCATGTGGAATCAGTGCTCAGGAGACACATAATAAGAATGGACAGAACAGCCAACTCGCACAACCTCCCCATCTTGTCCCTACAGATAATGATCATAAAAACAATACACTATAAAAACAACATTGGTTTCCTTGTTGTTTTCCTATAGCATGACATGCAAAATAGCCTAGCCTTACCTTTTCGTTTAATAATGATCAACATGGGCAACAAAATATTATTATATACCCATTTATAATCTTCTATAGTCCATATAGTATAAAACAGTGTTATTCATCCTTCAAAATTAGTATCCTACTCAAAGATAGCTTATCCAGTTAGAACTCACAGCATGGTTCTATCATCATTTGGTTAATCAAAAAATATATCAATTAATTAAATCGACATGCCAGCCATAACCACAAAGAGTGAACGAAGATATATTTTATCTTTACATCAGTGAGTGATAACCGTTGCATCACTAACACCCTGCTCGCGTAGTTAAACCACTAACGCTAAATGAGTACATAATAACGGACATGTGTGCCGCGCTTCTTTCTATCGTCGAGCCATCCCACATAGACAAATAACATCATCAGTAAATATGAATCAATTTGCCGTTATTTCTTACCGTGGGGTGATGGTTTATATGTATGAGTCGAGTATATTTCGGTTATAGGCTACTGCGTTGTTGTGCTCTCTTTCTCTCTCTCTCTCTCTCACTCTCCTTCAGTTCTGTTCTGTGCTCTTGCTCGGGCTGGGTCTGTCCGGATGGGGTGCGCTCGTTTTGATACACAGCAAGTAGGCTATGCTGTAGAGTGGAGGTGGGAAAACTACTTGATGTCTACCTTTTTTTTTTTTTTTTAAACTTCCCACTTATTATCACCCAGTGCTATCACTAGTCCCTCTTGGATGTGGGGCAACACAACGGTGCTGTAAACGTGTAAATGTCAGAAAATATTGGAAAATTCCCATCATTGTTTCGTGAATTGAACATATCCCGACCAACAGGCAAAAGCCCAATGATGTTGAGTTCAGTGTCATATAAAATAAAACAAGGGGAAAACAACAAATATTCACATTTGAGAAGCCGGAGAAATTACTTCAACAATTGAGCAGTTATCAAAATAATTGAAAATTAATTTTTTGTCAGTCGACTAGTAAACTAATCAACAGGGGCCCCATCACAATCGTTTGCCCTGGGGCCTCCTGGGGGGTTAATGCACCTTATTAGAGGTAGGCTAAATGGTGCTAACGATGCCTCCGTTCGACCGGTACATCTGTGTTTCTAGAACAAGCGCACACCCGAAGCTTGCGCAGTTCAGTGGATCTGGGATCTCAGCAGGTCTGGGATCAGAAAGTATGTCAGGCCTGCGAGCGGCTCTTTCATTGGATAATATCGGCTGGCCGTGACGTCAAGCTTGTAAACTGTACAGTACCCGTATGTACTCGCAGCTCGCTGTCCGGGACACGGTGGAAACATGTCGGGAATGAGAGAGCTCAGTGGGGGAACTGCGTTTCTGAAAGGCACACCCGAGACCTAAACAGCACGGTAAATAGTCAAGACGGAGGGTGGCGTTTTTATGCGAGGTTAGAGCAACTGCCTGGGGCTGCGTTACTATTTCACGGAAGCGAGCCAGTCGGTGTCGAATGGACGGTTAGAAACCAACTGCCGGGGCTTGACACGAAGAAGTAGCCTAGCAGGTAGGCGGCCGGGTCGGGGGAAAGAGAGGCGGAACAGCGTGAGCGGGCTCAAATCAAGACGGGGCCGCTCCTAACCGGGGGATGTTATCCGTACTGTCTTATGGCAGACTGGTAGCCAGGGCTGTCCTGGGCGGACTCTCTCAGACGGACGGTCGGGACTACAGCCTGATCACCGCCAGCTATGGTTACGGTAAAGACTTTCGCAAGGGGATCCTGAAGAAAGGGATGTGCTATGGGGACGATGCCTGCTTCATAGCGCGGAACAGGACCGCCGATGTGTTGGGTAAGCTCTCCGACATATAAAACACTGTAACTGTCTTGCTGATGCGTGTTAGACACCCTCTGTGCTCGGGTGACCTTCAGTGAGCTAGCCTAACACGTGTACCGACCACTCGGATGAAAACACAACAGCCCCCACCTCTTTGCAAAAACAGAGCCATAACTTTTCACCCTCTTTTACAGAGACTATGTCAGTTTAACACAAAACAGAGCGGATGCTTACAATAGATCAGCCAGTGCATTACACCTCCAACTGTGTCATTTAATGCATTAACTGTTATTGTGTGGTGGTTTTGAGGTGAAACACCAAATGACCTTTCACCTAGATGAGCTCAAACTGCAGAATACATGGCGGCAGCGCGAGATATTGAACACATTAAATCAGGAGATGTAGATTTTCACCGTTAAAGGTGGACGGGGTTGAAATAGACCTTTTTACAACATCTCAGACTGAACACTACAATGTCTTGCAAAGGTCAGAATGGTTGAGCATGGAGGCAGCCATATTGCTAATACCGTCGGTAGCCTCCTAGCTTAGCTGAGTGTAATTGCTTTGTCCTCACTGCTCAGCTGACATGAGGAACAGCGAAATGCTCGACTAACCACGTGCCATGTCGACATTTAAAAATAAGTGTTTTATGATTTTTCACGCAATGTACAGTCCTAAATGTTTGGGCTGATGATATGAAGTAAAAATAGCCACCTCTGAGGAACAAAATCCCCCTCAGGACTTCACGTGTTTACACATGGCCCGCAGAAATAACGTGGTGGGGGTGGTGAAGTCTACTAAACTATCAAGACAGCTACAAAAAAAAACTTGGCTTTTGGCCCGGGTAACAGAAATGGATGGTGGTCCTTTTGTCCATGAGCACAGAGGGGGATGGAGATTCCCCAGCTGCATTATATATTTTCACTTTCTTTTTTGAGGGAACTTCACCAAAAGAAATTGACGCTAATGTGGGTCTGGGATTTGTATTTGTTTTATTGTCCTCACAGGGCATGGAAACACTACTTGTTAACGGTATTGGTGTTTTCTAATACCATACAATATTTTGTTCTGTCTGTGTTGAAAGTGACATCTCAAAAAAAGTCGGCTTTGACGTTAAATGATACAGCTTCCTCTTGCCATCTTCTCTATAGCTCTGGAGTGTGATATAATGCACTTAGCAGATATCCAGTTACGTCATCCAGTATCATCCCACTGCATTCTTCAGAATACAGTTAAGATTCACCTCAGTGTGTTTAACTCATGGTGAGGCACAGATCATAGAGTATGAACTTAAATAGATTCAGTTAGCAGTGAAATTTCAGGACAAGAGAGTATGTTTGCAGGTATTCATGAGGTAAACTATGCTACACAGTTTGTTGAATTGTGAGAATATTCAGCAGGTATATTATCTGTGTAACAGTCAACATTTTTACAGCAGAGGTTAACTAGGTAATTGGGGTACAGATTTAACAGCAGTAACGATCAAACATTTGACTGATTTTTAAACAATGCTCTGTGTGACCCACTCATGAATCCACACATTCACGTTTAGCAGTTTGACAAATGTCTGCAAGGGGAACCATTGAAAATTACCATAGCAATGCCACTGACAGGAAAGGAAAGAACTGGCAGCAGCAGTATAGACCTGTAGATAAACACTAGACATGTTGATGTTGTCTTCTACAGACAAAGTACAAGCCACGGCAGTCAAAATATTACAATATTAAGCAGCAGATCCTTACATTTGCTAACCTGGAACCAGACTGTGTTTGGCACTTTTGCTTGAAAAATTAATTTTCTGTTGACTGACTAATTGGTTCAACTAAGCACTGTACAGCAGCTAAATACTGGTTATTACTTAGTACAACTAAAATGCTAGCATTAGTTTGAGGGGTGTGTGAGCACCAAAACAGTGACAAAATTAAAATTTTAATTCCCATTTTGTCCATCAGGTGTAGCAGATGGCGTCGGTGGTTGGCGCGATTATGGTGTTGACCCGTCTCAGTTCTCTGCCACCTTAATGAGAACCTGTGAACGACTGGTGAAGGAGGGACGCTTCACTCCCAGTTATCCAGTGGGCATCCTGACCTCTGGCTACTACGAGCTTCTACAGAACAAAGTTCCCCTGCTAGGTGAGTACACACACTCACACACACACACAGAGAAACACACACACAGATACATACCCACAATATGTTATGGTACACAGTCTGTGGTAGAGTGAGTCATGCTTCCGATGTGAACAGCCATACTCTGAGAATTAAATAACATAGCTGCAGGATGAGTCAGTCTGTGAGTAGCCTGGCTTAGAGAGTTGCATAACATGTTACTATAAGTCAAGACAGAACTTATCTCCTTTTTAAATTGCATGTCAAAATGTCTTTCACGTTTCAAGTTGACTGAAAAGTGCATCAAGGATAGAGGAAGGGGTTTTGTTTCTGTGTGTTTTCTTACTTTTTTTTTTTTTTACATACATATGCGCAAAGAATTGCAGTTTCACAAAGAATAGTATTTTGCTTGGTATTCGCATATTTATTAACATGAGGATTGTTGGTTGTCATTGATTTCGGCTTAGACCTTCATCCCACTGAGTGATGTAATATCCATGAGGTAACCAACTAACTTATCAGTCTGTATTTTGTTATGCCACCAGTTGAAAGTTTAGACTCAGTGGCCTTGTTGGCCTCAACAGTTTTCCTTTTATGCAAGGTGAACATTTTGCCTCATACCAGAGGCCTCCAAAAGGCCAGGAGTGCATCTGTAACTGACACTGCTGGAGGACTGAACTGATTTTAAAAGCATGGCCATGTCAAACATGTGACCATGGTCACATTTCTTCTTAGACTCAGTATCCCTGACCCACAGCCAGTGCACACACTAAATGTTAACCTCCTCCCCCTCTCACTATGTTTGTCAAATGGTCTACTTTTATTTTAGGCAGCAGTGACAAGGTCTGTGTTTGACCTTCCCTGCTCAAGGTTACTGGGCCTATTGGCTTGTAACGCTGCAGTCACTGGGGATCTGGGACAAGCAAAGAATTTGACCCGTGTGTTTTGTTTTGTTTTTTTTCTTCTCTCTCTCTCTCTTTTGATGGAAGAACATTTGGTAATTACATAATAATCTCACCCAGCCACAATGAAAGCAACAGATTCATCAGGGAGGTGTGCATGAAGGCGGTGATGCACTGGTTGGGCAGCATTCTCACTCTGTGAAGCGAAACACACATCCAGCCTCTACTTTTTTCTTCTTCTTTTTTTTCTAATCTTTCCAAACTGGAAATGTTAGCATTTTCTCTGGTGCTGCAGTATCCTCAACCCGACAAATGTTTCTTTTCCACTTCCCTCTATACATATCTATAACCTTATTGTTGTTTTGCTCTCCTATTTGTAGGGAGCAGCACTGCCTGTATTGTGGTTCTGGATCGGCGGAGTCACCGGTTACACACGTGTAACCTTGGTGACTCGGGTTTCCTGGTGGTTCGGGGAGGAGAGGTGGTTCATCGCTCGGACGAGCAACAGCACTATTTTAACACACCCTTCCAGCTGTCCATCGCTCCTCCGGGAGCCGAAGGGGTGGTGCTCAGTGACAGGTGAGTAGCTCAGTGTTGGTGACATCATTACAAGTCATGTGAAGGCAATTTAAAGAATAAAATCAAAAAAGTTGTATTGTACAGACACTGGAAAGTGGTGATGCTAGTAGCTTTGCAGCAATCTACACAAGTGGACCAGGGTGAAGTTGAATTGCTCTTTGTAAACTTCCATTGTATCGCTGTGCTACTACCTCGCCCAGCTTTGAGCCTTTGCATGTGCCTGAGAGCGCATGCCATTTTGCAAAGCAGATCTTTGCAAAAAAAAAAAAAGAGGTTTAGCGTGTCCACTTCTAAACAGTTGAGTTAAATCGATTTTTTTTTTTTAAGCAAATGTAGCTGCAGTGGAAACTTTGCTACAATGTTTGAAGAAAAAACAAGATCTGAGATGCTTTATGTAGCATTTCACAGTGTGTGCAGGTGTACATGGGTTTGCTGGCCAAACTAGGCTCGACTCTGCAGAGCAGCATCATGTACATGATCGTCTTTTCCTTTATCACTCGCATGGAAAATCCCCTCATCATATTCTGTTCCAGTTTATTGTTTTTGTTCAGATTTCAGTGATTTGTAGAGGTAAACATGCCTTTGTGATCACAACCTACTAAAATACATTATTCAACACAAGTACATGAATATTACATGCCAACAAAAGAATATTAGGGAAAGAAGTTGGGAAATGTACAGAATCAGTTAGAAATGATTTGTATGCTTTTCACACAAACTTGTTTTCACTGCTGCAGGAATGTCATGGTGCTTTAAGCACACCAGCACTAAACCACTCCTCTGCACCAAGTAATGTGATTCTGTGGCTCCAGACAGCCCCATGCAGTCTTTTACAACTCGGTCTATAGCCGACGTGAGAGCATACTCTGGGTGTTGGCAGTTGTTGTAGTGATGATGTACTGACACATACTAGTGGAAAAGAACACAGATGGGATGTAAGATTTTGTTCTCTAATTTTTGTCTTTCTGCCTCTAAAGAATCTTTGAAACAGGCAGATTATGTCTGTCGTTGTCGTGTATCTTGACCTTCTTTGCCATCCGTGTATGAATGTATTCCAGATGAAGAGTTGACACAGGCTTTTTTCTGTTAGCTGGGTTATTCTAATCTGGATAGCTACATACATGTCGTTCTTTATACAATATATGTAACTTTTACAAACATGTTCCCTACTGCCCAACGACAACTACCTCAACTGAATATGCATTAGTTTAATGCATTATCAAGAATGTTATTACAGAATGTCTCAATGTGGCATATTCACTGACTTAAAAGGCTGCATCGATAGGTGTCACAATTTGATTCTGACAATGGCAGCCTGATTAACAAGGGATAAACCTTTTGTAATCCATTTGGAGCATTTTCAAGGTCTTGTTTTTGAATCCTTTTTCCCACTCTAGTTTAATCCTGTTCATCTGGTGTGAGATAAAGTTTAAGATTTAGCAATCAACAAGCAAACCTTTCCTTTTTTGTGGCTCTGTGGTATGTCACCTTTAAAATAAAAACCCTCCAGACCAAGCAGGAACATACTGTTAAAGGCTCCCAGGAAATAAAACTTGAGTCTTGGGTTAGGTGCCAGTGCAAGCTAGAGTTCTTCTCTTGTTTGGCAAGGACACGCAGGGCAGGCTGCTTCCGAGTCAGCTGTCAGATTAAACACCCACGCCATGTCTACCCTTAAGATTTGGCAGCATGACCTGCTTAATTCCATACTGGAAACTGTTGACAGCAGCTCAGGTGCCATTTGTGACTGATCTTGCCATACCCCCTGTTTCTTCCAGTCCTGAAGCAGCTGACAGCTCCTCCTTCGACGTGCAGCTTGGTGACATCATTCTTACAGCAACCGATGGCCTCTTTGACAACATGCCAGACTACATGATTCTTCAGGAGCTCAAAAAACTCAAGGTCTTACTTCTGAATGAATATATATATATACGCGTGTGTGTGTGTACAGTAGTTACACACTATACATATGTGCACAGAGATTTATTTTCTTTCACCTTTTAATGCTTTTTATATTTGCTTTATTCAGACTACCAACTATGACAGCATCCTGCAGACTGCACAGAGCATTGCAAAGCAAGCTCACGACCTTGCCTATGACCCAAACTATATGTCTCCTTTTGCACAGTTTGCCTGTGACAATGGCCTGAATGTAAGAGGTAAGTGTACTGTGCTCAGATGTGTTTTCTCTTTTTAACACTATGCTTAATAACGTATATGTAATTCAGATGTTATTAAAAGCTGAGAGACCACATAGGCTTAGTCCTAACCGCAATGACCATGGGTTGAGTCCGACTCACGGCCCTTTGCTGCATGTCATCCCCTCTCTCTCCCTAACTTTCCTGCCTATCTCTCACTGTCCTGTCAAAATAAATGTAAAAATGCCCCAAAAAAAACTTACAACAAACAAAAATGGTCCCTTTTTTTTTTTTTTAATTATTATTAAAACGGTCAACTTTAAAAACTGTGTCTTCAATTGTCTGAAGTTTAAGAATTTAAAAATGTGAATGAAAATATTGTGTAAATTTAATGATATTTGGCATCATTCACAGCTTTAGTTTGGCTTCCTTTGTCCAGACCAAAGCTAAATAGAAAGGGAAATGTTATGCTCTCAGCACATGGTGGTCATGAGTTCCAACTGGCATTGCAGAAAAAAACCTCCAGCCCTACTTTGCATGGTTGCAGGTTTGGCACGGTTCCTCACACTCTTTTGTCTTTTTCTGCAGGAGGGAAGCCAGATGATATCACGGTGCTGCTGTCCATTGTGGCTGAATATACAGACTAAAAGTGCGTTTGTGTGCGTTTGTATATGCGCGAGTGTGTGTGCTTCTTTGGGGCTGATCCTTCCTTCCCATCTGCCTGAGTCTTCCACCTGCAGCCCTCCCCAAATGCACTGCGTCCTGTGGGCCAATTGGAGAGGCCCACCAACACGACACACTCCTTGCTGCGGGACTGGCATCCATCCGTGTAACACTTTGTTTTCTTCCTCCGTTTTGTTTTGGTGCTTGAACGGTTGAGGGGAAGCAGGCAGCTAGACAGACATATTCATGTTGATCATGATGCGGGAAGAGCCGAGTACAATGGGCTGAGGGATGCCTCTCAGTCTCCCATGTCTCACTGTGTGGCATCAACACTTTTTAGGTGATGTGATGAAGAGACAGTCCATAACAGTTTGGATTAACTAGGCGTTTTAAAATCTGGCAGCCCTTGTGTATAAAAAGCGATATTATAGGAGGAGTAAGCCATGGTTTTGGATTGTTAGAGTAGTGATAGAGTTGACTAAACTGTGTCTGTTGTCCCAGTTGTTAATCTGCACCATGTCGTAAACGTGTTTGAACAAAGCGTATAGATGGACCGAGGAAGCTGACGTTGGGAGTGGATGGGCGTTAATGGAGAACTAAAAATAAGAGTTGGATTTAGGAATGTTTAACCATGGAAGAGCTAACTAGTAATTGGTGCAGATAAAAGAAATCTGTAAGGAGAACCCGTAAGACTTGTAAGAGCTCACATGTGATGGTTAATCAGATTTTGTCACTTGGCTGAGGGATCTGTCGGAGCGCACATCCTGATAAGATGTAAATATTTCTGTGTTTTCAGGGCTACATTCTGGCCTTCCTGTTGTCTTTGCTTTGTTGGTTAAAGCAAAGAGCTATTTCGTTACTGTTGTGGAGGATGTACACATGCATTCATAAATATATTTTTCTTGTATAGATGTTAATCTTGAAGTGAGCTTTATCAATCCTGCACTTCCACTCGCTGAAATGAACAAGATGACATTTGCTGAGATTGATTGCAACAGTTGTGTGGTAGGAAGGATGTTTAAAAAATGTGTGAGTGTGTGTGTGCGCGTGTGTGTGGAGCAGATGTTAGAGGTTGTTTTTGGAATGTGTGGTGTGTTCAATGTTAATATTTGTTATCTCACAAAGCTAAAGCTAGCATCTGGGAATGCTTAAATTGCAATGATAGGTCAGGCATGAATTTAAATGAAAAGATGTATTTTTTTAATGTTATTTAGTTTTCAGAGAAAGAGTTTGAAGTGTCTGCTGACATGATGTGTGATGGATGACAAAAAGATCCAGCTATCTTAAAAAGAAATGTGTGTGTGTGTAATTGTAAGAGAGAGTGAGTGTGTGTCAGATTTCAGTTTTTTTTTTTCTCAGTTCCTTATTTCCCTTTACATTTGTTTGCTGCTTCTTTTGTAATTCCAATGTCTGTACATGACTTGACATGATTTATTTGAACATGGTCATCATGATTGTAATGAGTGTGCGTAAGTGTTTGTTTGTGTGCTGGATTTCATCCAATTACAATAATCAAAGACATGATAGTCTGTCCCTTTGTCTAACAGCTCACCCAAGTGGTTTGGACAATGTCTTTACAGTTTAAAAAGCAGGTGCACCAAAGACACATTTTCTTTGTGTATGTCATTATGCTTTGTTGTTATAAACATCATACAGCAATACTGTAAATTCCTTGTGCTCTGAGTCTAGCGTGATGGCAAGATGTGTGGGTGGAAATGTTCCGAGGAACACTGAAATGTCTTTTCTATGCCTAAAGTTGTTTGCGAACAAAGGTTGTATCATATTCTTGGTATAAATCATATGTGACTGATGTATTAGACAGGTTTATAAACCAAAGAAGGAAAGCCATATATAAATACATGATTAATCTGTAAGCCGAGTTGTAAAGGTAACACTGTGTTGGTGGAGACCAATATTGTCATTGTGTTGTTCTTTTAACAGTCATGGTAGAAATTCTACAGTTGCTGCCATAGTTGAATCCACTGGTCCTGCACATGTCTTGCATTAGTAAGCGGGGTTCTACAAATAATTCATGTATGTGGTGGATCAGCAGGACAACAAATAGCCACATTTTACATGAATCCAAATTAGACTGATCTTTTCTTCCTCATATACATAATGGCAGTTGTTGTTGGTTTCTGTCTGAGCTTTCTGCGCCATTTTTTTTCAAAGTTCATTTCACACAGTTGTAGTCTGTTCTTGTCTTAAGCATGGTTTGTGTACAAAGGTTCTGAACTTCTATTTATTTCAAAGATAGCTCCCTATTTGACAGGGAGATGTAACTCATATGCAGAGGGAGGGGTAGTGAGATGGGTAATGGTGCTGTGAACTTACAGTATGAGGGTGAGCACAGTTTCAGCCTTAACAAATAGCTATTCCCGTAATCAAGAGGCCTTTCCTGTCATTGCAAGCTTGTCTCGTCTCGGTCACGCTGCCCAGTGTTTGATGTAAATGAAGTCTGCCCCATTCTTTCTCTCCTGTAAAGTCGTTCTCAAAGGTGCTTCTGCAGTCTGTATGGTATGATTGTCCTCTTTCCAGAAAGCGATGTTTGTGCGTATGAAAGACACACCTATGTCAGTGTATATAGAGTGTAACAATGCAGGTCTAATTTATGTAAATATGTTTTAAAATATGTACAATATTTAAATAAAGAATCTAGTATTTATACTAAATTTGAGTGATTTCATGATTCCATGTTTGAACCAATTTTATCTTCAGACAAATCTTCACAAAAGATTAATTCAGTCTTACAAATGACTGACAGCTGTGTGTGTGTGTGTGTGTGTGTGTGTGTGTGTGTGTCAAGCCAAAGAAATGTTAATAAAAGTACATAGTCTTGTGTCAATGTTTATGTAATTACATTAAGTGCAAAACGAGTCTTCGTTTTAAAATGATCATTTAAAGGAAATGGCTAAATTTGTATACATGTATGTATAGAAACATATGTACAGCATATGCCAAGTATCTGCATATATCCCTACAATATACCTGGAAAGTAGCAAAGTACATTTACTGAAGTACAACTTTGAGGTACTTGTACTTTACTTGAGTATTTTCATTTTTTGTCATATAATACTTATGTACTTTACTATATTTCAGAGAGAAATGCTCTATTTTTTCAACAAATAAATCAAATTTTCTTCTGCACAGGTACAACATGCTGCTTATATGTCTGCATCAGTAATCCAACAATATAATATAACTCTAAAAGAGGACAGGATGCATTATATGACTATTTACGAATAAAAAGCCTCCATTCAAAATCCTACTCAAATGAAAGTACAGAGGTATCATCAGCAAAATCTACTGAAAATAAATCACATTGTTAATACTGATCATCAATTTGTAAGCAGCATTTCATTGTTGTAGCTGCTTGTTGTGCATCTACTTTAAACTACATTTGATACTGTTAGAAAGTTTAGTCCTGTGGTTCCCAATTTAGAGGCAGGGCCCCTCCTAAGGGTCACCAACTAAATGTTAGTAGTAGTATGCTGATTGTGAAAGGAAAAGGGGAAAAACAAACTTTTGATACATGAATTTGCAATCAATTTTCAGGCTTCTCTAATCTTTGCCTTTTTATAAATAAAATTATAATAAAGATATATATAATATATGTATATATATATAAAATCTGTACCTGGACATGTAGCCTAATGTTGAGCAGTAGATGGCAGTGGAGAGTCATAGCATGCCAGGGATGTTTTGTTTACTAATCTGCTCCAGCTTCCTTGTAGCCGGCAGCTAACCTACATTCCTGCTGACAGAAGAGATTCTCGAGGTGTGTGTGTCAGCTGACAGTTGTGTGATGCTAGCATATTAGCTTCGGAGTTAGCCGACGGATACTGTACTAATTTATCGTCAGTGCTGCGTTTGACTCTTTAATAGTTTGATCCGTTGGTGGAAATCATTTTGCGTGACTGAGATATTAATTACGTGACCAAAGTCAGGAGGTTTACTATGAAACAAACAACCTAAGTGTTTTTAGCACTAGCGAGCTAGCAGCTAGGAAGCAAATCATCCTAGCAACCGTGGCTAGCTGTGACAGTAGGTTTGCTAACCGGCGGGCGTCTTCATGGAGAGCTTTAAAGTGTTAGCTAAGCTTTCAAGCTTGATCCGAAGTTATGTGAACAGACTGTAGACGGGCGGCTTCTGCTAAGATAAATGTTGATTAAATGGCAAAAACCGAGCAGGGCAATGGACTTGAAATGCGGGGCAGCACAGAGAAGCTGACAGATAATGGGAAAGGCAGTTTGTATGGATCCGACACAGAAGTAAACGGCAATGCCATCCCCAGGGAGGAACCGGTGGACAAGTATGGATTCACCGGGGGAGCCCAGCAGAACTCCAGAGACTCGTAAGTGGAGTTTCATAATGTTCAGATTTCCACAGTTAGAAACTGAATGAAGTGTTTGTTCGTGAGTCCATAGGCTGCCACATATTTGCAGTATTTTTCTAGCACTCAGCTGAAGACAGGTAAAGGAAACGAGAAGAGCTCACACACATTGACACACACCATCAACAAACCCCCTTGTAAAAGCTGGGATCATCAGACTGTTGTAGGTAAAGTCTGTTCTTTCATCCATGTGGAGATAGCTGCTGTCATTGAATAAACTTGTAATAAGACAAACAAGTAATAGATCATTCCAGATTGTAAATTAAATTATAAATACACTGATTTATATCTTAGTTTCTTGTCACCTGGACCAGTGTTTGCCAACCTTTTTGGTTTAAGACCTTTCAAAGTGAAGCAATGTCTACTGGCCTTGTCACAGGTTTCATATGTTGTGTTATATGGTGTTTCATGCATGAAGATAGAAGATATTAATGTCTTGTAGATCAACAAGTTGATTGACCCACCTTCCCACCTTTCTTGTTCGACCTCCCTCTGGCACCAAAAAGACAGACCACTTTACTTACGTGCTTGACTCACCATATATAGATGTATAAAATATGTATAGCATTGTTTTTGAAATCGTGTCTCAACGTTTGTTGTTAAAAGGAAAAATTGGGTTTTTCCCATTCTTGGCTCCACGGTCTAGGCCAGTGGTTCCCAACGTGGTGGTTGTGATCCCTCAGTAGGGTTTCAAAATTAATCTGATGGGTCATTACATGATTAATGAGATAGCACAAAAAAAGATTCTGATATGCAAAATTATGTTTATTTTTCAGACGTTTCTATGATAATCATCTTAGGTTATTGCATAGTGAGTTAAACCTGTTAGTTAACCAGTAGACATTCATGCATTTTAAGCGGATATAAACCAAAGAGGCAAGGAACCACAGGTAGAGGGTGATTAAGCCTTTGTCATTGTGGCCCTTAGATATTGGACCAGCCTCCCTGTGTTAGTGTCCCAACTAATGAAACCTTTAAGTTCTGCCTCAAAGACCATTTTTATTTTTTAATATTTGGACCTGCATAACATCCAACATTGTTACTTGTTCTAACACAATTTACTTTTAACTTTGCCTTAGAAATTGTACAGCACTTGGTTCATCTTTTGTTGTTCTTAAATGTGCTTTATACATAAATTGCATATAAACATCTTGGGCTCAACATCGGCCACAAAATGTTTAGAGGTTGTGTTTTATTTTGAAGATATAAAAGAAACAGTCCCAATTTAGACGTATTAGTCCAGCCAAGTCACTGTGATATCTTTATATAGAGATAAGTGATTGACAACTTGTGAACTTTCTTTAGCTATTGCATGCAAAACCATGTCAGTCAGCTCTTTAAATTTGTTAAAATTTGCTTGCCAAGAAGACCAGGCTTTTGTTCAGGATCAGTACAGGAAATCTGTGTGTGTCAAAATGGCAGCTCTGATCTTCAGTAGGGCTGTAGTGAAGTGAGATATTGGTGTTTTGTGTAGGAGGTTGTAGGGAACTGAACTAGGGGAAAGTTCTCGCATAGCTTCCTGTTTTCCTTGTACTTTGCTGCCGATGGCAAGTGTTCCACTGTTTCGTCTGAGGGTAGATTTCCTGTGTGGACAAGGAAGAGATGAGCCACTATCCCGCCCCCTCTGACTACAGGGAAGTGACAGAGTACAGAGGAACTACTATATATGAAAATCATTATTTTTGTCTTTTATCAGTGACATTGTCCGTCTCTACAGGGCTGAAGAAATTCCCATCGAGGTGCTGAGACAGCGGGAGGCAAAATGGCTGGACATGCTCAACAACTGGGACAAGTGGATGGCCAAAAAACACAAGAAGGTCTGCAATGTTTCTCACCTCTTCACTGATTATAATTTTTAGTTTTATATTACTACTAAGTGCACTTTGCAGGAGTTATTCATTGTGCACAGATTCACTTTTCATTATATGTATTTTTATTGTTCACACAGTTGATACAATTGTATGCTTCAGTTTTCCACAAAATAAAACCAGTAAAACAGAGCACATATACCACAAGAAGTCATATCGAACATAGTTAAAAGTGTTCAAGCTAACAAAATAAACAGATTATCTAAAGAAAAGCACATACATTTCATGAATTGAGGAAAAAAAGAAAGCTGTCTGATAAAGAGTGAGAGTTATCATTCAAATTGATATGGACTTTTCACTTAAGCAGTGAAAGGGGATCCTCAAGTTTGTCCTTCAGGTCAAACTTGATTCTTTCAGGGTGGGGGTTACGCAATAGTTTAAAAAAAATATATATATATAATTGATGATCAGTCATAGTGGTGTATACTGCAGTATTCACAGTGTGCAGTCCAAGCTGTGAAACATTTCCCCATTCCGTCTTTCTCTTGCTCTGTGCTGCCTCTTGAGTAACGTGTGCATGTGTTGAATAACAGGTGAAAGACCGCTGTCAGAAGGGGATCCCTCCATCCCTGCGTGGCCGGGCCTGGCTCTATCTCACTGGGGGCAAGGTGAAAAGGGAGCAAAACCAGGGCAAGTTCCAGGTCAGTCGTATATTTTTGTTGTCCCTGCGAGTGTTTTTCAAAAAACTGATGCAAATTAAACATAATGTACATTCATAGTACATGTCCGTATAAGGCTGTAAGTTTCAGAATTGCCTTCTTTATGTAATTGCTAATAAAAAAAAAAAAAGTGGCTAGTGAGAAATTATGTTTAATGACAAGATTCTGTGTTTTCAGGAACTGGACAACCAACCAGGAGATCCTAAATGGGTAGATATTATTGAGAGGGACCTGCATCGACAGTTCCCCTTCCACGAAATGTTTGCAGCGAGAGGAGGCCATGGGTAAGCACTGCCTATCATCATGCCCATCAATGTATTATTTTTTCTGAATATACAGTAGTTTCTGAACACAGTTTATACCTGTTCGTACATGAAGGCAGCAGGACCTGTTCCGTGTTCTGAAGGCTTATACTCTGCATCGTCCTGAAGAGGGTTATTGTCAGGCTCAAGCTCCCATCGCTGCTGTTCTCCTGATGCATATGCCGGCTGAGGTGAGCACATACTAGAAATTCGACCTTTCCAGATGTTTTTTTCTCTGGTATAGAATAAAATGAAGTTGATATTAGATACTAACTTCTCTAATGATAGGGTTAAGGGGAATAATAGGTAAGAAAAGTGACGTGATGATATAAGCTCACTGTGTAATGAGTAAATGTTGTTAACTAAATTATTGTTTTTCTCTATGTCATGATTTTTTTTTATCTTTAAGTACCATATTTTCTATAATAAATGCTGCTCTCATTCCTTTGTTTGTCCTAGGATGCATTCTGGGTTCTTGTCCAGATTTGTGAAAAATACCTTCCTGGATACTACAGTACAGGGCTGGTATGTCATGAGAACAGCTTGAGAACAACAGATTACAAGTTGACTTTAAAAAGATTACATATTCATAATGTGTTCAGCATGACTATTAGTATAGTATAAAATGTTGTCTATCGTTAGCGTAAATTTAAACTTCTGCCACATTATGAAATTCAATCTTTTTACTTTGTATATTTTCCAGAAATGACCCTTCCCAAGATTTATTACCAACATAGATTCTGCCTCAGTATTTAAACAGCAGTCTCATAAATAAAATTGCCAGTTAACCTCAGTTTATAGTCAGCACACATAATATGTTGCTAAATTCCTAAGGCCAATGTGTCTCTCACTTGACACTGATGCACTAACAACCAAATAACCGGAGGTGGTGACCAGGCTACAAGGACAAGATAATCACACAATCAGATTAAGCAAAGAGAGAGAGGAGTCTGTTCCCTCTTCCCTGACTGCTGTTCCACGTTGTCTCCACAGGAGGCGATCCAGCTGGACGGGGAGATCCTGTACGCTCTGCTGCGGCGGGTGTCCCCTGTGGCCCACCGACACCTGAAGAGGCACAAGCTGGAACCCATCCTATACATGACCGAGTGGTTCATGTGTGCCTTCTCTCGGACTCTGCCGTGGGCCTCGGTGCTGCGTGTCTGGGACATGTTCCTCTGTGATGGTGAGACGACATACCCCGACATTACTCACTGATCTATTAATATGTCAAATCAAGTGAGAAGTGATTATGTTGAAGCAATGTTTCAACAAGATAACCTCTAATAAATGAATACAGCCCCAGATGAAGCACATTTTACATGGTTAAATGCTCAATACACAATACCAGTATTTAATTTTCCTTCAGGCCCTGCCATGTGCAAGTTATCCTCCCTTTTAATTTTGCCTGTAAACACTAGAGCTTGATCACCTTTAAAGAAACAGGCAAGTGTTAAAGCCTCTCTTTGTTTGGAATAAGGAATAAAAGAATTGAGAAACACTATAGTTATCCATCTATATATCCACTTTTCACTGCTACGATATAGAAATGAATGGGTCTTCAGCAGTTATGTGCAGCTCTTAGGTGGTCCCTCTCTATTTAAATATAAGTGAAGACTGCTTCTCTAGCTGCATACTGTCTGATGTGATGCTTTTCTCAGGAGTTAAGATCCTCTTCAGGGTGGGCCTGGTTCTCCTGAAATGCATGTTGGGATCCCAAGAGAAACTGAAGGCCTGCCAAGGTCTCTATGAGACGATGGAGCTGCTCCGAGCTATACAGCCACAGTACATGCAAGAAAGGTTCCTGGTGCACGAGGTACGGTTATACTGACTGTTGTAATCTGTGTTATCTGTTTTATTGTTCTGGCCCAGCACCTCCTGCACATTCAGCTGTCTCTCTTTGACTTTGCCCTGCTGTGGTTGTGGGAACAGCAATATAAAAAGACTTAAGCTGTAACGTGCTGGAATACTTTAACCAAAAAACCCAGACATTAACTCACACTTGATTCACACTCATTCTGTCCCCGTGTTTCAGATAATAGAGTTATCCGTGTCTGAGAGAGACATCGAGAAGGAACATCACACTCAGCTGCGGTCCTGGAAGGAGACTCGTGGAGATCTACACTGTAAGTCCCCTCCCAGGATGCATGGTGCCAAGGCCATCATGGCTGCCGAGCCACCAAGCCGGCAGGACCTGAGACAGAGGCCCACCATCATCGTAGAGTCTCCCCTGGCACCTAAGACAGATGGGGTGCAAGCAGAGGATGCAAAGGAAAGTAGAAATGCTAACATGGAAAAGCAGAAGAAAACAAACCTTCCACCACAGGAGAAAGTTAATCCTTATCCTCCCACTGACCCCTCACCGCTCCTCGAGCACATGACCCTACAAAAGTCTAAAGAGAGTCTGAGCAGTGCAGAGCATGACACTTACCTGTAGCAGGGTGAGTTTCACACCAGTTGACATACAAAAATCATTCCATAGAGCCTTTACTGACTTAGCAGTGACACTCTTCACAGTTTTCAGGCACAGTTGTCACATGTCACAGCTGTCAGTGACATGACAAACTTTTCCATTGCTTAGTGTGTCTGTAGCAGTCATGACTGAGACAGGTCTCAGTAAAATGACATTTTTTTACTGTCATGACACTCCAACAAAAGTTATGGAATTTGGAAGTCATTGTGAACAGTAAAAGTAATCGCATTTTCACATCTGGAAAAAAATGCCATTGCTCAGACTATCAACGTATTTTCGGTGTCGTTTCATTTATACTGGTTGTTTTTAACTAAGTAGTACAGTCATGGAAATTTAGCATGACAGTATAGTACATTTTTAAACCCAGGGAGCAAAAGTAGATGGCTACTATGTGCACTTTGCACATGTCTGTGAGGTTCAAGTCTGTGGGAATATAGAGCAATCAGCATCATATAACCGAGCATGTCAGGACACACACTCACTGACTCACTGTTAAAAGCTACCGCTGCTATTTACCTCTTATAATAATGCTCTGATTCTCTCCTTTGCTATAAATGAAGTCTGAGTTATTTACTGGACTGGTCACATCTTTTCTAGCACACTTTGCCTTTCTAGTCTTCCTCTTTGCCTACATTAGTCATTATGTTGCCAGTGCAGAGATTTGTATTTATCCTGCTTTGCTAGACCCAGTCATTCAAACTAATGTGCGGACACAGTATATCAGTGTCTGTTTGCATAGTCTGTTGACTGTTAATGCTGCATCTGTGCGTTGTCTCTGCTGTTGTTTAACACTTGAGGGCGCCCTGAGATTACCTCTCTGCCTCAGCAGTGACCAGCAGTTGTCTTATGAGTAGTAAAAGCTGACACAAGCTGTGTGACTCTGATATGAAGGAAAAAGTGTGCAGGGACATTTTATGACACTAAGCCAAAGATTTTTAATGAATATTTTTGAAATGTATGTTTTCCTAACAGTTAATTCAATCATATTGTCGTATAGTATTTAATTGTTGTCAGTTTGGGAGAGCAGAGGGTTTGTATTTATGTTATGAATGAGCAATGGTAAAATGCCATTTTGAAGGATGCTAATACAAAGCTGTTTTTGTACAATCATACTAAAAGGTTTGTGGATCCTTCGACTTAAAGATATCTTATGTTACTATAAAAGAAAAACATAGCATTGGGAGATTGTTTTTCTGCAACCTTATACTCTAAACTCCAGTTTAAATGCTAATTTTTAATCTATCTATCTATTATTTCCATCCTAAAACCAAGAAATCAGGACGTAGGTAGTGTTATCTTTGTTTCTCTGATTAAGCTCATTGAGTAAATATGAAGTTCAAATAATGTACAAACAATGCTGTTCTTTTCCAAAGGCTTTATTCAGCTAAAAGTCGTTTCACACCCTTGGTTACTCAGTTAAGTGAAACTCATGCCACATGGTTTTTCTTTACAATTTCATGCAAAGGACTTTTGTGTTTCACACTAAACTATTAAAAAAAACATTCTAAGTCTAGTTACTCAAGATATTAAAAGTCAAGGAAGCCATAAACCCCAGTCCCAGAAATTAACAATATCCTGTGAAACTATAAGTCGGATTATTTGCTGTCAAAGTTTTTATGAATAATGTAAAATGGTTGCGGGTATGTGTTGATTTTTAAACACTGTGGAGATATATATGCTACGGGTTTATTTTTTGTCTATTAGTAAGCACTGTTTACCTGCCACGTCCTCTGAAGCTTTTTATATCTAGATTTTAAACATCTTGTTCTGATCTGTAGCGAGAACACAGCATACATTTAACCAACCTGCCGTGCATCTGTTGAATGTTTACTCTGAGCTTTCTATATTGTCATGTATGTGGTGCCACTGAGCTTCATCCAGGGATTAGAAAAACTAGCTGTTCAATCATTCTAAAGGATGCAGGATATACAGGATGTGGTTTGCCATCCAAAAACTTTATGTTGATTTCTTTTGTAAGATTAATATTCATCAAAATAATATAAAAAAAAAAGATGTTAAATAGGTTAGTGGGATGTTATTTTTACTAATCATTGTAACAGTTCTATTAAAAGATAACACTAATTAAGCCTGGGGCTTGTAAATCTGCAACTGATCCTGCTGTTTCAATCAGTATATAGCTCTTGAATTTCTGATCTGTTTACTTACTTTATTTAAAATCAACATCTCACATGTACAAGCTGTTTTTGTACCGAATTACATTTAAATGAATAAAATTTGAAACTCCTGGATTTTGCACATATTTTCCCATTTATATACCGACAGCAAGTTTCCTCTGTTTTTGCCTGCATTTACTGTTAGACAAAATAAAATGAGAAATGAGACAGCCTGGACTGAACGAGCGGGATTTGAATACACCCTGTGTTATCGTTCAGCACCCTCACACCCACCCGCCCG